>NC_132900.1:28741455-28961865 GCF_030463535.1 Salminus brasiliensis
TCTCCAAATGAGTAACTTACTGTCATCTTACTTACTGTCAGCAAGTACAGCCCACCTGTGGGATTTGCTGTGGCCGCCAGGGGGTTCATACACCTGCGGTCGTTCACACACCTGCTCGCTTTAACCTCCGCATGCTCCTATAAAAGACAAAGACGTGTGAAATGCAAGTTAAAAATGCCATTCAAACTCGCTCGTGAGCTCATTTCAACGTTGGGCTCTAGATACACTCAAGCGATGCGGATCCCTCGTTATTCACTGGAGTTCTTCTCTAGCTTCTAACTGGAATTGTGGAAAGCTACGTCTGCCAGAATGGAACTGTGGTGCTGTTTTTAAGGTGGAATATACGGCAAACATAAGGCAAATGATGTGAACGTCGTGCTGATTCCCCACATAGTTGTACATTGTTAAAAGTATAAGATCCTTGAGGAACTTTTGGAGGTTCTTTACATTTATGGCATTTAGCCGACACTCTTCTCCAGAGCGACTTACGAGGTAACTCGTATTACAGAGGAGGGGCAATGTAGTGTTAGGAGTCTGACCCAAGGACTCTTAGTTAGTCACCCAGACTGGGAATCGAACCCCAGTCTCCCACAGTCTAGCTCAGTGGCAGGTAGTGGTGTTATGTGTTGCGCCACGTCACTAATCCAATCTTTAATGGGATGAAGCTCTGAAATGAAAAGGTTTTTAAAAGAAACTTGTTCCTTAAAGGTTTCTCGAAGCTCCTTAAGAGGCTCCTCTACAGCTTCAAAACCTCCAAAAGTTCTCAAGTGTCTGAAGGATCTTAAGCCTCAAGCAGAGCCGCCCAGGCAGTTGGAACAAAATCCTGGGTCTTCGTTCAGTCCTCGCTAGAGTGTCCTTTTAATCTAGCGGCTGCTTATGCTGTGTTTCATGTGATTATGAAGCCCATTCTCCCGCCCTTTCTCCCTCACCCACAAGCACACACACTCTGATTCACACACACACTTCTAGTTACATCAATCATTAGTCCAAAACAGAAGCTCATTTACTAATTACAATCTTAAAAAGGGCAAAATTGACAAAGCACTAAATGTTTAATCCCAACTTTTGACCAGCCCCTGACACGGCATTCCAGCGCCAGATATCAATCAGGGCTCGCAAGTAGCTTTTTATGAGCAGAGCTACCTGTCTGATTACCAAGACCTTTAATTATGACTGTAACTCCACTCTGAGTAAGACACATTCAGTGATTCAGTCAGCCTTTCAGGCAGTTATTCATTCATTCATTCGGCCAGTCAATCATTCCATCTGTCGGCCTGTCAGTCATTTATTTGGCCAGTCAGTCAGTCAGTTATTTAGTAAGGTGGATCACAGGATCACAGTCAAAGCCTTTCAGTCCGATGAGTTCACAGTGACAGTTTTCAGTGCGTCTGGTTCCATTCACCACCACTGTGAGCAATTCCGACTCTGAACGTTTGCCAACAACTGAGAATTTTTCAGCAAACCCCTCTGAATGACTGCTTACATCCAAACAACTGAATTAGCTTAGCCTTCCCTGGTCCCAAACCTAGCCTTAGTCCTAACCCTAACCCTATCTTTAACCTCAATCCAAAAGCTTAACCTAACCCACAACCTGGTTTATGCCTATGCCTGGTCTTAACGCTAATTCTAACTCAAAACCTAAACCTAACTCTTGCCATAGGTTTAAAGGGTTTAAAAGGCTTGATTCTGATCCTAGGCCTAACCTCAACCCAAAACCTGGTCCTAAATGTAAGCTTGATACTAACACTAACTTTAACCTTAACCTAAACCTTGGCTTGGTCCTAACACTAACTTTAACTTTAACCTAAACCCAAAACCTAAACCTAAACCTAAACTTAACCCTTACCCTAGTCCAAAACCTAGGCTTAGTACTAATGCTAACTTTAACCTCAACCCAAAACCTAAACTTAACCCTCATCCTCATCCCTGTCCTAAACCTAGGCCTGGTCCTAACACTAACTTTAACCTCAACCCAAAACCTAAACTTAACCCTCATCCTTGTTCTAAACCTAGGCCTGGTCCTAACACTAACTTTAACCTCAACCCAAAACCTAACCCTAACCCTCATCCTTGTTCTAAACCTAGGCCTGGTCCTAACACTAACTTTAACATACACCAAAATCCTAAACATGCTTGGTACTACGACTAACTTTAACCTCAACCCAAAACCTTACCCTAACCCTAATCCTAGTCTTTAGTCTAGGCCTGGTCCTACCACTAACTTTAACCTACACCAAAATCCTAAACATGCTTGGTACTATGACTAACTTTACCCTCAACCTAAAACCTAACCCTCGTCCTTGTTTTAAACCTAGGCCTGGTCCTAACACTAACTTTAACCTCAACCGAAAACCTAACCCTAATCCTCATCCTAGTCCTAAACCTAGGCCTGGTCCTAACACTAACTTTAACCTCAACCCAAAACCTAACCCTAACCCTCACCCTTGTCCTAAACCTAACCTTAACCTCTACTCAGGCCAGGTTTAGGAGGTGAGGTTTAGTTTCTAAGTTCCACCACAGTTATTCATTTATTCGCTTGACTGGATGAGAGTTTTCCGGCCTGGCCAATCGGAGCATGAGAGTGTGAACATTAGTCGGAAGCAATCGGAGCAGAGAGAAATCGCTGAGCGTCCGACGAGCAATCCTCCACACTTTACACTGACTTCACGAACGGCTTCAGTACGACAGGCCTGTCCTCGTTCGCTTGTTTGTCCCCGATGCTGCGACAAGAGGGAATTCCGTCACGCCGGCCTGTGTTTGAGGAACGGCGGCAGCTCGCCGCTCCACATTCATCATTCTCACGTGAAGGAAAACAGCCTCCTCCAGCCTGTGCCTCCTCCCCTGTGTCACTTTATGCAGATATATCATCTGTATCAGCCTTGTCTTGTTCCATGATAGCAGCTTTTATAGAGAGCGAGAGGAGTGAGCTGTGTTCGGTGTGTGTGTGTGTGTGTGTGTGTGTTTGAAAAAAACTGAACCAAAAAGAGAGAGAGAAAAAAGAAATACAACCCATATCTTCATTCATCTGCTGTCTTCTTTCATTCCGAGGCTTTTGATTCTCCTCCCTGTTCTTTTCCCTCCACCTGTCATCTGGCTGCCTGGCGTCGTAACAGATCCCTCATATTCATACCCCCCCCCCCCCCTCACTCTTGCTCACGCTCTCTCCCTTTTATTTCATTATTTCGCTCCTTCTCCCCATACCCCCCCCCCCCCCCTCCCAGATTAGCTTATATTCATTCTTCACATGTGACTGCCAGTCTGTTAAGGTCATATTAAACCAAAAGCAATCCACTTTAAATGGTTATCTACGACGTGCATTAAAAAGCTCTTTGCTGGCCTTTAAATATTGTGATTGGGTTATATAGAGGGGTGTGGGCTGGGGTTGGGGATGGGGATGATGGCGAGGGGGTGGGGGGTGGGCTAGGGTTGTGGGTGCGCTGTTTCGCGGCGCTGATCTCCCTCCCAGGAGCCCGTTTCAGAATATAAATTGAGCAATATTATAAAGGCGAGGGGCGCAGAAGGACTGGGTAATGAATAGGATTCATGATCTAGCGAGGAACAGGAGGTCATGCAATGAAGTGAAATACTCTAATAACTCTGATGCTAACCCCCGCAGATGATGATACATTAACTGAGAGAGACCTCGTAATTCTATTTTTCAAGTTTTTTTTTTTTCGCCCCCCCCACCCACACTCCTCTTCTCTGGAGTCTGAGATCCAGACATATTTGTATTAAAGGAGATGAAATTGAATTAAAATCCCGAGCGCTCGTAATTGCTTCTTAAACGTCTCCCTTCGACATCTTCTAAGCCTCCCGCGTCGCATCGAGGAGGATCATTACAATGGAAACATGTAATCTGATGAAAAATAAGAGGGAAGATTTGCACCGCCGTTCCCAGATCGTGGTGGGATGTCTCAAGGACTCCACCTGGTCCAGCCTCAGATTACCCAAAAGAGTCTTAATACCAGATATTAAATGCAAGATTTAATCCCAACGCTTATGATTGATTTTTCATCTTCCCGAGGAATTACACCCATAATCTTACACGGTAAGCAGCACACGATGAAAGTGATACGTGGAATCGAGTGGTGCACATGGTGGCGCACATTGCCCTTCTTTACCTGCCTGCCCTTTTACAAGCTGCCGAAGGCCACCAACGGAAGGAAGGCCTAGCAAGGATCAAGCTGAATAATACATACTGCTTAAAGAGTCAAGATTAATGAAACCAAGAAAGAAATCTTTGCCTGTGATGTCTATTTACTTTTGTCCTGTTTACTGATTCTAAGAGACTGAAACTAAGAGAACCCAGCTAACAGAAACGCTAGCTCACACTACATCACATTTCATTTGGCTAATGCAAGCATTCCTTACCTGCATCCCCTTCACAAGCTGCTGAAGGCCGTCGAAGGCCACCGATGGGGAGGCCTAGCAAGGATCAAGCTGAATAATACAAACTGCTTAAAGAGTCTAGATTAACGAAACCAAGAGAGAAATCTTTTCCTGTGACATCTATTTACTTTTGTCACGTTTACTGATACTAAAAGAGCCCAGCTGATAGAACTGCTAGCTCATGCTTATTCACTTTTGGCTAACGCAGGTCTTGAATGAGTGGTAAAAGTTAGATGATAATTTAACAAATTTGGTTTAAAAACGTGACCAGCATCAGTTTCAAGGTTCACTAAGAAAAGTACAGATAACTGAACAGCAGAAATGAAAAAAATGTTAGCTGGGACACTTTGATGATAACTGGTCAGCAGTAATGTAACATTTTTTTTAGCTTATGTTACCAGTCTGAATTTCAAAGTTGGCTAGGAAACAATAGATGATAATTTGTCAAGAGTTGGATAATACCTGGCCAACAATTAGATGACAGTGTTCTAGCTAATATCACTACAATGAATTTCAAAAATGGCTAGGAAAGTTTAGTAGGAATTTAGATTAAATATTATATTATTAGTATAAACTGTAAAGATGACTAGAAAATGTCCAGTAGGTAGATAATATCATTTCAGGTAATGTACCAGTATGTACTTTAAAGTTGGCAAGGAAACTAGCTAATAAAATACGTTTTTTGTTAATGTTACCGGTATGAATAAAAAAAAATGTTGGCAAGGAAACTTGAACTAAATGCTAAGTGGCCAACAATCCAAAATCTTTAAATCTTTAATCTAACAATCTTTAAGCTACCGTAACCAGTATGTTTTAGATGTTTAGATGGAAATCTTAGATGGAAATCTAGATGATAGTTAGATGTCTAGCTAATTAAAAAAGGGCAATGCAAGCAAATTGTAATGCAACCTGAATTACGCAGAATTTACAGAGAACAAACGGTTTATCTCCTTTTTCGTTGAGTCCTTCAACTCAATGTGAAAAAAAAACATCAGTGATTTTGTTCTTGTTGTAAGAAAATATTATTCAGCATTCTTTACCATATTGCATGATAATGTAAAGCATTTGCTCTACTAATGAAATTCTCAGGTGATGTAGACAATAGCTGACAGTTTGAAATTGTGCGTTTTTTTTTGTTGTTGACAGTTTTATGACAGAAACCAATACAGAGCCACCCGTGTTTCATCATAGTCCATTGTATTGCTTGGGATGGGAATTTATAGTTTAATTAGCCTGGGTCGTCCTAGGCTGGGTGGTTGTCAGGCAGTTTGGTAGAAGCACGAAGACTCCGAGTGTGGAGTGTTTGCAATCAAGCGGTGGGAAAATGGTTAATTCCATCGGCGATGACACCGGCCCAGCAAGCACAATAGTTTTCAAGCGCTGACATTGACCAGTAATGACTAGACGAACGGAGAGGGGAATAGAATGGGGGGAACACTGAGTGAGAGAGGGAGAGAGCGCGAGAGCATGAGAGAGTGAAACACAAAGAGACACCAGAAGTGGGTGAGAGAAGAATGTGTGTGTGTGTGGCTGAGAGAGAAAGACAGAGAGAGAGAGAGAGAGAGAGAGAGAGACTCAGCTGCACTCCACAATCACTTTTCGGCATCTACAGTCCTGGGCCAAAATGCCATTAATACAAGTGTCAGCAGCCTGAGTGGAATGGGGCCTTTGACTGGCTGGAGCTGAAAACGGCCCGGGGATCCTTTGGGGACGGACCTGTCCAAGACGCTGCCCGCTCGCTCGGCCCTTTGTGATGCCGCCTGCCCCGTCTTTCTCTTTCTCTCCCACTCTCTCTCTCTCTGTTTTTTTTTATTTGTGTAAAGATTAAATTGCACATGATTTCTAATGTTTCCGCCTCCCCGCCTGTCATAGGTCGGCGACCCCGGTGGGCCTCAGATAATAGATACATCTTGTGTTTCTCTCGTGGCGGGATCCTCGTCCGCCACAGTCCAGCGACTCGCCATTGTCGCCCAGTCGCAGGCAATTAAGTAAAATACTGGATAACGCTGCACTGCATCCTTTCAATATTTATTATGTCCTCTTGTGCGAAGAGCCATTTAGCCGCAATATCAGAAATGATCTCTAATGCAATTACAACCGCATTTAGAATACACATTAGTGGCAATCTTCAGCCCCTCTCACAAAAGGGACTCGCGAGAGGAGAGGAGATAACAGATATGTGCTGAAGCCGGCCTCCTTTATAGTCTAGTCAACAGCGTCGAATAAGTTCTTTGCACTAAAAAGGGGCAGAGAAAAGTGAATGTTTGAAATATCACTCGAATGGAAATTGTGTTTGCGTTCCTGAGCCAATATTCTGTCCACATAGATCATTTAGAAAGCAGAAAACAAGCAAATGAAAACAACAATATGAGCTATATGAGTTTAATACATGAACAACAAATTATCTCATACTTTTCATAGCGTTTGAAAAAACAAGCTTCTCTTGCAATGCTGGGAATTTCACAGTGAATGGGGGAAATATACCAGCTTTTCAAGTTTGTAAGTTCATTTAATGGGTGGTAAAGGAGAACGCCACTGTTTTCTTTTGGATCTGATTGTCAGCACTTCTTAAAGCAACATTACGTAGCATTCTTACATTAAAATAGAAACTTCTGATCATTGTGATGCTTTACCGACGTGTAAAAAGCCCTGAGAACGCCAGAGACTGCACTACCTTAATGTGGAAAAAGCCAGAGGCTGCACTACCTTAACCCTGAGAACGCCAATGACTGCACTACCTTAACTCTGAGAAAGCCAGAGGCTGCACTACCTTAACCCTGAGAACGCCAATGACTGCACTACCTTAACTCTGAGAAAGCCAGAGACTGCACTACCTTAACTCAGAAAAAGCCAGAGACTACACTACCTTAACCCTGAGAACGCCAAAGACTACACTACCTTAACCCTGAGAATGCCAGAGACTGCACGACCTTAACCCTGAGAATGCCAAAGACTACACTTCCTTAACCCTGAGAACGCCAAAGACTACACTACCTTAGCTCTGAGAACGCCAAAGACTACACTACCTTAGCTCTGAGAATGCCAGAGACTACACTACCTTAACCCTGAGAAAGCCAGAGACTGCACTACCTTAACCCTGAGAACGGCGAGTTACTCATTCAGATGAAAGTTGAAGATCCAGGGATTCATGAACAGAATGAATTGTGGTAAATTGAGAGGCTGGAGCTATCGTCCAGGTTTGTGGACGGTGGTGCGAATGGATGGCAGTATTTCAGGGTGCTGCCGTGTCTGTGTTACCTTCTGGCTCTCTCTTTTTAGTGAGCCTGTTATAGAGATATACAGAGATATACAGAGTTATAGCGATATACAGATCGAGTCAGATAGTACTAATGGGAACCTTCTCTTTACCTTTTTCTGAGTTAATATCCGAGTTAGTTTTCCCAAAACTAGCCGATTCTGGAGGTGATGAACTGCTTTCCAGTATCAAACATTTGGGCATATATATTTCTATGACATACTCTGACAGGTAGGTGCAAATCAAGCTAAAGCTTCAATATAAACATGGTATCCTGAACTGAAGGAGAAAGAAGGATGAGAAAAGCGGTTCCTCCTTGCATAGAAGACTCCAGACTGTCTGGATGCTCTCTTCAGGGCCTGCACCTACCCTGTCTAGAGGCAACGTGGAGCCTCTCTCTGGTAATTGACTTCCCCGTTTGATAACACATGGCCGTCCGATTGGAGCCTGTCTGTCTCGCTGATGCAGAGAGAAAAGTGCCTCTTCAATAGCAGATCAATTAGTCTATTAAGATAACCAGGGACAAGGTTCCTTGGCATAAATTTGAAAGGGCCCGGGTCATTACCTGCTCCTACTTCTCCGGCTATGGCGGTGTATATCTGCCTGCGCTTGCGTCCTTTCACTCGGGACTCGCATCATGAACAGAATGGCGCTCCAGTGGTGTGTGACGGTTGAGAGAATATTCAGTTTCAGGCCTTTGAAAAAGAAAGGCCTGGCATGTGAACTGAGGCAGAGGCAGAGGCAGTGCTTCTGTGCTTTTCCTTGTTTACAACGTACAAAAAAAAAAAAAAAAAAACACTATCATTTTTATTATTATTTAATAATGACAAAAATGTATAATTCTAAAATATGCTCATAAAAATAAACTGTACCTTCTTTGGAATAGTTGTATCATGAACCTCAAAACACTGCTGTTTCTTCCAGCAGAGCCAAAAAACAGCTGTAAAACAAGCCAATTCCAAAACCTCCAAACTGTTACATCACAGTCTTAACTCGCTATATTTACGCCCCCCAAAACACAGACATAAACCTTTCCTCAATTTCCCTTTCCTCTAGCTCTACTCAGAGCTGGGGAAATGCTGAAGTATGACGGTGCTAGGATCAGAAAGGATCTGTGCTAGGCTAAACGCTAACGCTAGCTGGCGCTAGCATTTTCCGTCTCTTCTGTCCAACAGTGAGTTCTTGAATTTGATGCTGGGGTTGGAAGCAGGATAATTGGGCAAGCGTAAGAATCTGAGCCACTTTGACAAGAGCCAAATTGTGGCGTCTAGACGACTGACTGGGTCAGAGCATCTCCAAAACATCGGGCAGGTCTTGTGGGGTGTTCCCAGTATGCAGTGGTCAGTACCTACCACAAGTGGCCCACTGAAGAACAAGACTGGGCTCCCAAGACTCACTGATGTGACCTGTGGAGGGGCCCACCTCACAACTTACAGGACTTAAAGGACCTGCTGCTAACATCAAGGTGCCAGTAACACCATATGTTCAAATGTTTGTGGACACCACTACTTTGAGTTGCATGCATTGCTGACACAGATGGCGAAGATGCACACACACTCACACCCACAGCTTGTCCAGCCCCTGTAGACATGCATTGCCAGAAGAATAGGACTCTCTGGAGCAGATAAGCATGAGCCAATGTTCTCTGGAGTGATGGTGGTGCTCCATCCAGTACTTTTGGGAAGAGCTGGGGAGTTGGGGATAAGGTAGGGGGGTTATCATCCAACCTCCTGACCCCACTAACATTCTTGTCACTGAATTCAATCAAATCCTCACATCAATGCTCTTCCAAAGCCTTCTACCCTGGAAAATAGAGACAGTTATTCCAACAAAAATTTTAATACCCTTGATTACAGAAGAAGCACCTATGGATTTGTCCATATAGTGCACCACAGGCCGCTTCCAGATGTCTTGACGAGTCATATTAGATGGGTGGTTTTAATGTTATGGCTGAAGCTGGTATTAGACTGAAGTAATCAAAGTTCACAGATCCAGAAGACCTCTTATGGTTTCCTGTGTCTGAGATCGGATATGTACATATATATATATATATATATATATATATATATATATATATATATATATATACTAATCCCTGTGTTTTAAAGAGCAGGTTCCCTATGCAGACAGATGGCATGCTCATCACTAGCTGAGTATCTGGGTGTCCTCCTTGTAGGTCACCATAAACAGGTGGCTCATAATATTTTCTTGCTTTGATAAGTCTCCAGATTACTCCAAATGATTCTCAGAACAGTAATTCCAATTTTTCCCCCCCGTTGTCCTTCATTCTTAGCTCCACATCTGTGTCCGCGGCAGGCCCGACGAGTGCTCGGAATATGGAGAGTATTCTGCTGAGAATTTCTGCTGCTTGGGAGCTTGTTAAGCTACCTGCCACTAGAAGCATGTAAAGAACTAATCCTGTTGGTCGTTATAACTGTCATTTACCTCTAGTCATTTCCCCCAGTAACACCATCAGAGCGCAGAGCTAAGGAGCCTACTTGGCCATTTTCTGGTACTGACGGTCTGAGGACTGCATTTAGCCACAAAGCTAACAAGTATCTGTGCTGTCGAGCGGAGCTGTAATCTTAGGCCTCCTTGCTTGAAGAGGTACGTAGGTGAATTTTAGCTTAGATGTTTAAATGAGATCTAATTTACGCAATTTTAGCTTTTTAATGCAAATAAATGCATTTCTGGAGATGGGATTGGTGACTAATCTAAGTTTAGTCAGTGTTAGCATCATTAGCTTAGCGTCTTCCTTTCTAAACTAAGGAAGCACACTTCTTTAGATATCAAACCAGTGTTGACTGATCGTTATGGTAAACAGCTGTAAAACAAGCCAGTTCCAAAACCTCCAAACTGTTACATCACAGTCTTGACTCGCTATATTTACGCCCCCAAAAACACCGACATAAACCTTTCCTCAATTTCCCTTTCCTCTAGCTCTACTCAGAGCTGGGAAAATGATGAAGTGTGACATCACTAGCCTAGCGTCTTCCTTTCTAAACAAAGGAAGCACACTTCTTTAGATATCAAACCAGTGTTGACTGATCGTTATGGTGAAAGTATCGGTGATCTGAGTGCAGACTGATGGTCTGATGGTCTGAGGATTGCATTTAGCCATAAAGCTAACAAGTATCTGTGCTGCTGAGAGGAGCTGCAATCCTTGTGTGAAATATGAGGGAAGTAAAGAGACGTGGTGCGAAGACATAACGTGGCTTTAATGCATGTCAAAGTCCGTAGCGATGGCAGCATTAGCCCAGTATCGCTTTCACAGTGCTAGCATGCCAGGGCCTCTGGCCTCGTCTAGTATCGCTATCACGGTGTTAGCATCCCTGTCTCTGAGTTAGCATTGCTAATGTGCTGTTTTGAGCCCATTAGCATCGCTACTGTAGCAATGGCCACAAGCTAGAAAATATGTGGTCTACAGCTTATGGCTTAAGTCCTTTACCAGGAAGAGTCACATGGATGTTTTTTGCCAGAGCATTGCTGTAAGGATTTGGTTGCATTCACAACAAGAGCTAGTTAGTAAGCTCATGATGTTGGATGACCACCACCACCACACGTCATCCCCAACTCATCCTAAAAGTACTGGACTGAGCACCATCCCCCATTTCAGAGAACACTCCATTCCACAGCTCAATGCTGAGTGGGGGGCTTTGTACTGCCGATAGAATATTAGCATTAGCGTTTAGCTTAGCACAAATCATTTTTGATCCTAGCACCGTCACACTTCATCATTTCCCCAGCTCTGAGTAGAGCTAGAGAAAAGGGAAATTGAGGAAAGGTTTATGTCTGTGTTTTGGGGGGCCTAAATATAGTGAGTCAAGACTGTGATGTAACAGTTTGGAGGTTTTGGAATTGGCTTGTTTTACAGCTGTTTTTTAGTTCTGCCCATGCTCCGGAGAGTCCTATTCTATTGGCAGTACTTCTCTGCAGGGACTAGACAAGCTGTATGTGGGACATACCTTAAAGGTGCTACTTCTAATGCATTCATTAGAAGGGGTGTCCACAAACATTAGGACACACTGTGTGTACCAGTGCTGTATATGGAATTCCTTTTATATTTGTCCTTTTTTTTGTAGTTTTTATTGATTTTCCTGCTATTTTTTCATTTATTTATTGCTTTGATCCAGCTGTTTATCCGAGTGGTCTGAAGCGGAGTTAGCTCAACAGCTTTTCCACAGGTATCAGAGCGTCCGATCTCTTATTTTTGCTCTTTTCTTCTCCACTATATCCTGACTATTGTGTTCCTCCGTAAGCGACTTTTTATAGAGGCCTCATGAAAAGCCCATGAGCCCGTGAGGGGGTGGTGGTTGGGTAGGGGGGAGTGTGGGGGGGAGTGGGTCAGAGGCCAGTGTGCTGATGGATTATGGGATTGCGCTGTGGCCCTCTCTCGATGACAGGCTCTGTTGGTCGGGAGGATGAGCTTGTAACCTTTTATACAATTATTGTATTAAAGCCGCTGTGCCCCGGCCTTGCTGGCACTTGTCCTCGGATCAATGTGGAGATAATTTCAGAAATGAATAGTTAGTATCGATCGGTCCCCCCCTTTAGTGATGGCTTATCAGCGAGCGGGACAGGTTGCTGTAGATTATTGCGCCAATGTCATTTATGGGGGTCTATGATAGTATTTGTGTTTTTGGAGCGGGGGTGATTCAAACAAAGGCAATTCAATTTGCAATGGATTTCTTGCTGTCGTTTTTTTTTTAAACCCACCCTCCGACTCTCTTGAACACAATAAGCAATAAATCACAATCCCTGTTTTTTTTTTTTTTTGTGCCGCCGTTTGCGTGAGCAGGACAAACAGGTGCTGGTTTTGCTGGAGGTCAGCAGAGGGGCAGGGAAAGGGCAGCGCTGGACCGGGCAGCTGAGGGATTGGATGTGCTTTAGTTCAGACACATCAAGGACCTTCAGGCCTGCTGGTTTAAGCAACTTAATGCTGTTGTTTTCTTTTCTCTCTCTCTCTCTCTCTCTCTCTCTCTCTCTCTCTGTCTGTCTCCTGGTTTGCAGCTGTAGGCTCTCTGTGCCTGCTTTAGTAAGATTATTACACACCAGGCATGATGTCCATTAAAGGGACCTTAGAATGGAAACGTGTATTTATCTGGGCATGGTTCAATAATGAGGGTTCAGCACATCGAACTGACAACCAGTGAACCTCGAACACTGCTGTTGCTCCTTCGAGTCACAATCCAGCAGAACCAAAATAGAGCTGTAAAACAGGCCAATTCCAAAACCCCAAAACTGTTACATCACAGTTTTTGAATTGTGCAACACCCAGTCCACTAGAGGACGCCCTTTGAGGCTAAATTCAACAACTTCTGCAGAAAAATATATGGAAGCCAGGCTAACACAGCAAAAAGCTAATGCTAGCCCCCTGGGTGAAGCAACACTTGGAGGTAAGTCGCACATTGCAGGGAAGCCGATGAAATAGGGAGAGCCAGGCAGACAGCCAGGCCAAGGAATCACATTGCTGAGGGGGTCCGTTGTGGATTGGTGGGGAGAATAAGCCAGCCAAAGGGGCGGCAATACCTAGAGAGGCCCGGAAGCCAAAGGAACTGTGACAGGAGCCAGGAGGAGGCAGAAGGGCTGACCATGTACCGGAATTCTGAAAACGTGTGTTTTTGTTCTTGTTGCAGCCCTAAGCTAGACTACGCTACCCGAAGCTTTGCTATGCGGCTACTCTTGTGCAGAGCTCATCATTTTATTTCATGAGCCCACCAGAAAAGAAAACCAGCGTGAAGGCGGAATAACAGGGTGGTAAACAGGCTTGCAAAATCGTACCTGAGCATTTTTCATCCCAACCAAAGACACATGCATACTATTTATACATGAGGAAACACCAAAGACCATGGCATCCATGGCTGAGGGGCCATTGCGCAAGGCATCTAACTCTGAAAAGCCCTCCAGGTCTTAATTTTTATATACATATAAATATATATGGAAAATATGACTCTTAACTACTACATATTTACCCACATTAGTTACTATGTATTCGCGAAGTATGTACCTGAGATGTACTCATAATTACTGCACATTTTCCCACATTAGTTCCCATGCAATTTCCAAGTATGTACCAGAAAAGTACCCATAATTCTTCCATAATATTTACCACATTAGTTTCTATGTAGCTATATTGTAATTACTACATATTTCCAACATTAGCCACTATGTAATTGCAGAGTATGTACCTGGGAAATACTCATAATTACTGCCTATTTTCCCACAAGGATCTATTTACATTGACTTCCATTGAAAAGTTTTGTCCTTCTCCTGTAAATTTGCTATTTTGGACATTTTTGAGATGCAATTGGTGTATATATATATAGTGTGTGTGGGGGGTGGGTGGGATCTGTGTATTTGTTGCATCCCAAAATACATTGATGACCATTTGTAGAAGCATCAGAAGTTCCAGCGCTCCAGCGTGTTCCTCTCTGTAGTTTTCATTTTTCTCTTTAAACTGTGAATGACGGCACATATCCATCAGAGGCTGCGCTCCCTTTCAATGGCAGCTCAGGGGGAATCACTCAGTGAAATGTAATTTACTCGCTATTGGTCAGTTTGAACCCTGACCTCAATCACTTGACACGGTTACCTTGGCAACCCTGCCGGAGAAGATCAGATAGGAGGTTGAGACAGTTTGCAGGCCGTGTCAGAGAGGCTTTGAGCAAACTGACCAGACGCTGACCAGAATTACCTTCAACACTGACCTTACAGTTCTGATAAAAGCTGAACATCAGAGGCATTTTGGGGTGCTGCTATTTTATGTTGCTAACGTTCGCACGGCATGTTATTGAAATATATGTACCTGGAAAACACTCATAATTACTAAATATATTCCCACATTAGTGACCATGTAATTGCCGAGTATATACCAGAATATTACGCATAATAATAACATATTTTCCACATTAGTTACTATGTAATTGCAGTGTATGTACCTGGGAAACACTCATAATTACTACATATTTTCCCATATACACATTAGTTACTATGTAATTGCAAAGTATGTACCAGAAAAGTACTCAGATTTACCACATAGTTACCCACACCATGCAATGGCCATGTATGTCCCATAAAAGAACTCTTATTGACTGCATACTTATCCACATTATTTAATATGTATTTATGAAGTATGTGCCTAAGATATACTCATAATTACTACATAATTTCCCAAATTAGTTACATAGTAATATTAGTTACTATGCACTCGCAAAGTATGTACCAGAAAACGGCTCATAATTGCTACATATTTACCCGTATTAGTTACTATGCAATTGCAAAGTATGTACCAGATGATTACTCCAGATGATTATTAGTAGGTACTTACTGTATTTTATAATACAAGTCTACCAGATTTGTACTTATTGTACAAATGTGGCCAAACATTTATATATATAAATGTGTACATATATATATATATATATATATATATATATATATATATATATATATATATATGAAAACTGTATAACTCCAACTACAAATTTTATTAAATTAGCCAGTGAAATTGCACTCCAGTCCATGCACTCTATATTTTGAAAATTAAATGACAAAAAATATTGTTTGAACCCATTGTTTATGTGATGTCACTGAAATCTAAGTGCTTACATATATGTGCCGGTGCAGACCACAGCAGGTTAAAAGGTATAAGGACTGTTTTAGGGCCTGACTGCTTTTTGAATGAGTTCTAGTACAGGGCAGGGAATCTAAACAAAGGTCAGTACAGTTTATTATAACATTATATATCAAATATTCCACTTTTAAAGACACAGTAACCAAAACAAATAAAGATAAGTCAAAAATGTTAACTGTATTTAATGAATGTGGACTATTTTTAGTGCACAAACCCAGAAAATGATCAAAACTGGTCTTTTCATTTCTAAAATTTCTAAAGTGGTTTTATTAGTAATTTTGTCTTTAGCATTAATTGTTAAGTTGGTAACTTTTTAAATACTCAACCTTCCAATCTCCGCCCTCCATTCTCCTTTCCACTCATACACCCATGCTGCTCCATCTGCACTGATGCATGTTAATGATCCCGAGGCATCGTCCATCATAACTGCCAAACATGCTCATTTTTATCCCCTCTGACAGTTTAATTACAGTCGATCATTTCCAAGTGTTCATTCAAGTCCTAATTAGTGATACAGTTACATTTTGGTAATAGGATGGAGATCAGCTGAAATAAATGAGTGTCATATATCTTTTCAATTAAAGCGCATGATGGATTAATTAACATCCTCGCTATTGTAGGCGTGAGAGCGTGTGGATGCGTTCCATGTTTAAGCACCTCATTCAAACTGACTCGCGACATCAGTACGACATGACTAATATGAGGTTTGGGCATTGTGGGTGGGAACGTACATTAGGAAGACAGAGCGCAGCTTTCTGTGTACCAAATACGCTTTAAGATAAGGTGACTAGTGAAGCGGATTTAAGGGAGCTTCTTAAATTCAAAGCTCATCAGGCAGGAGAAAAAAATATGACCTCTAGAATCAAGCCTCGGTCTGATATAAGCCTATGATAAATATTCAAATAGAGGAAATTAGGGTCTTCTACCATTACTAACCATGCCTTAATTAGGGTATAGGAAACTCTTGAGCATGAGGAAAAAACACTAAGAAGAACCAAGAATCAAGACTGGAAATGGCCAACTGTCTAATAGCTTGAGGAAGAACCACTCACTGGAAACAAGACTCAAAAGGGGGAAACTTCCTTAAGAGCATGCAAAAGAAACACCTCGAAGAACCAAGACATTTACATTTACATTTACATTTATGGTATTTAGCAGACGCTCTTATCCAGAGCGACTTACAAAGTGCTTTGCTATTTACCCAAGAAAAAACCTTAGCTAGTTAGAATAGACTAATAATTCAAAAGAAACCTCTAAGTTTAGACATTACTAAACACAAGTCAATAAGGTGACCACTCTACTATTCGCCCAAGTATTCTCGGTGGGTCTTCAGTTTGCATTTGAAGACAGCGAGCGACTCGGCCGTTCGGACACCCAGGGGAAGCTCGTTCCACCACTTTGGTGCCAGGACAGAAAAAAGCCTGGACGCTTGTCTTCTACGCAGACTGGAAAGAATAAACTCTCTAACAGCTTGAAGAATAACCATTCACTGAAAACAAGAATCAAAGAAATTCCTGAAGAGCAAGAAGAAGAACCACCGAGAAGAACCAAGACTGGAAAGGAAAAACTGTCAAATAGCATGAGGAAGAACCAGTCACTAAAAAAAACGAGACGCAAAAGGGGAAACTTCCTTAGGAGTATAAAGAAGAACCACTGTGAAGAACCAAGACTGGAAAGGACCAACTCTCTAATAGCTTGAGGAAGAACCAGTCACTGGAAATAAGACTTAAAAGGGGAAACTTCCTCAAGAGCAACTCATGAGAAAGAAGCAAGGCTGAAAAGGACCAACTCACTAATTGCACAAGGAAGAACCACTCACTGAAAACAAGACTCAATGGGGGAAACTTTATTTGAGAAATTCCTCAAGAGCATGAAGAAGAACCACTGTGAAAAACCAAGACTGGAAAAGAAAAGACCCAACTCATCCACTGGAAACAAGACTCAAAAGGGGGAAACTTCCTTAAGTGTATAAAGAAGAACCACTGTGTAGAACCAAGACAGGAAAGGACCAACTGTCAAAACCACTCACTGTAAATAAGGGGGGACCTTTTTTTCAGAAATTCTTGAAAAGCATGAAGAAGAACCACTGAGAAAAACCCTAAGAGTTAAAAGAGAAACAGCCTAAAATAGGGAAAACCACTGTGTACAACCGAGACTGGAAAGGACCAGCTCTCTAATAGCACGAGGAAGAGCCATTCACTGGAAACTAGACTCAAGGAAATTCCTGAAGAGCATAAAAAAGAACCACTGAGAAGAAACAAGAGTGGAAATGGACAATTGTCAAATAGCTTGAGGATGAACCACTCACTGGAAACAAAGGGGGAAACTTCCTTTAAGAAATTCCTGAAAAGCAAGAAGTGTAAAGAACCAAGACTGGAAAGAGGAATACCCTAAAATAGGGAAAACCAGTGTGAATAACTGACACTGGAAAGGAACAACTCCTGAGGAAGAACCATTGGGAAGAACCAAGACTGAAAAGGACCAACTGTCAAATAGCATGAGGAAGAACCACTGTGTAGAACCAAGACAGGAAAGGACCAACTGTCAAAACCACTCACTGTAAATAAGGGGGGACCTTTTTTTCAGAAATTCTTGAAAAGCATGAAGAAGAACCACTGAGAAAAACCTGAAGAGTTAAAAGAGAAACAGCCTAAAATAGGGAAAACCACTGTGTACAACCGAGACTGGAAAGGACCAGCTCTCTAATAGCACGAGGAAGAGCCATTCACTGGAAACTAGACTCAAGGAAATTCCTGAAGAGCATAAAAAAGAACCACTGAGAAGAAACAAGACTGGAAAGGAAGGACTTTCTAATAGCTTGAGGACGAACCACTCACTGTAACACAGGAATCAAAGGGGAAACTTCACTTAAGAAATTCCTGAAGAGCATGAAGAAGAACCACTGTAAAGAACCAAGACTGGAAAGAATCGACTCTCAAAAAGCACGATAAAGAAACACTAGGAACCCTCTGGACTCATTCACCCAGCAGCTCACAGTCCTGTCTCTGGCTTGGCTGAGTGTTTATGTGGTATCTCATATAAGCAAACCGCTTGAAAGCAGCATTAGAAGGAAAGACACCATGGCACTGTGACTGAATACGGTACAAGGAGTATTATAGAGTACTGCTGATTATTGAAGATTGCTGCCGCTTCTTGACGAGCAGCCGATGCTCTGAATACCCAGGTGTGCTCTTATTCATTCACGACGACAGCTGTCATGCTGTCCGAGCTCCTTTTATTAAAGGATAATCTCTTGGCCGTTTTTCTTTTACCACACAGCAGGAGAAGTAAAATGAGGTGTGACCATAACGGTTAGTGTCAGCACTGACCACCACCCAGCAAGCACGGTCTCCATCACGCTGTCCGGCCATCCTTCATCGCATGACAGGAAATCACCCTGCAGCATGACGTGTCGATGCAGCAGAAACCCTTACAGAGATCCGAGGCAATGGAATAGTGCAGGAAGCGGCACAACGCGCCTGATTGATGTGCTACGCTCTCCACTCATCGAGCTCCACACCAGAGCTGTCAAAGTCCAGCCACCAGGAGCCACAGTCATGCGCAGTGGGTTAGCACCTATAGGCTAATTCGCAAAACCTTTCATGAATCAGGGAAAATCATCAAAGCAGGGAATATTCCGACCTGTACGGTGATGCCAGACCCGAGCTGTACAAACTGACCAGTTGTGAAGGGAAATGGGAAAGGAAGTCAGTAGGAAATGGAAGTCCACTGGAAAAATGGAAGTCAACTGAAAATGAAGTTAATAAATTTTAAATTTATGACTGAATTCATAAATAAATGTCAAATTTAAAACATTTAAATTTAAGTCAATTTAATTCAATTGGGAAAATGGGAGTCAGTGGGAAATTAAAATGAAAGTAGACTGTACAGAAAACTAAGTATATAGTAATGGAAAGGAAGGAAGTCAATGGAAGAGGTATTTCATTGCGAAAATAGAAGTCAGTAGAAATTTAAAGTCCATTAAAATAATATGCAGACATGGGAAGGGAAGGCAAGGGAAAATTTTTGTTAATAAGAAAATGTAAATTAAAAAATAAAAATAACAAAAAAATAGAAGTGCAAAATGAAAGTCAATGACAAAAATGCAAGAATACAGAAAACTGAAAGTAACTGGAAGTGGAAATTAAGGGAGATGAGTTAGGAAAATGGAAGTCCATAGGAAAAGTAATAATAATAAGAACATTTTAACAAATGAAAAGTAAAAAGACTGGAAACTGGATGGCATTCAGTTGGGAAAATGGACGTCAGTGGAAAGAAATTCAATAGAAAATATTTTACGTTTACAGAATGGAAGTGGAAAAAGAACAGCCATGTGGGGGAAAATTTCAATGGGAAATGAAATTATCTTTGGGAAATGGAAGTCCAGTGTGAAAATGGAAGTTAAAAAAATGAACATTAAAGTACATTTAAATTTAAGTCAATTAGATTCAACTGGAAAAATGAAAGTCAGTGGGGAAATTAAATTGTAT
Source organism: Salminus brasiliensis (assembly GCF_030463535.1). Taxonomy (NCBI): domain Eukaryota; kingdom Metazoa; phylum Chordata; class Actinopteri; order Characiformes; family Bryconidae; genus Salminus; species Salminus brasiliensis. The sequence continues at coordinate 28,761,224 of NC_132900.1, forward strand.
GTAGAAATGAAAAAAATATGCTTATAGAAAAACTGGAAATGGAATTATTAGAAACAAGAAAAAAATACAATCTGCAGAAAAATAAAAGTAAAAAATGCAATGCAATGTCCAGTGGCAATTATCAATGGAAGGCACATTAAAATTTACATTAAAAACATTAAAATATTAAAATATTAACCTTTAGAAACCTCTTTAAAGTCATAGTTTTTTATACATAATTATTTACATGTATTCCATTATTACAATGTCAACAGTGCCTGTAATGATCATTTAAATTATTAAAATATTAAAATTAATGAAATGAATTGCAAACATGTTTGAGTCTGTGGTTGGCTTTTGTTTACTTTACCTATTTTACTGACTTGTTTACTGTAAAACAAAAAAGTATAGGAAGGGGTTTAGTGAAATGCTAACTTTTCATCCAATTCATTTTATAATAAAATCTCTTGGTTGTGGATTGAAAGTTGCAAATCTGCATTTCCAGCAAATTCGCCTCCACAGCTTGCGAGAGGCTGAGGAGGGTCAAAACAAACAAAAAGATTTTCTTTAGAGCTCAAATTTATTTTCCTCTGGTCTTGTTGACACCTCCCATCGGCACTCTGATGAAGCTCCAGACGGATCCAATAGGCAGCCTCTTTCACTCCTCATCGCAACAAACAAAAGCACAAAAGCAGCACATAATGATCACCTCTGCCATTACACAGAATTGATTTGATCTGGTTCAGGGGCTTGTGGATTTTTTCCCCCTTATGTCCCATACAAACACACGCAGGGGAGAGAGAGAGAGAGAGAGAGAAAGGCCAGTGCCCCCATCTGCAGATATGCCAGCGAAGTGAAGCCCTATCCAAACAAAAGGAGGAGTTGAGGGGAGACAGCCCGGAGCGCTGCTCGTCCTTTAATTGCCATTTACATACTAGCGGAATCATTCATTTCTAATTCCCTTATTACCACCAACCCCCCGCCCACCCCCCCATTGTGAGCTTGTGTCAATGTCAGTGCTCATCAGTGTCACACATCCCAGATAACTCTGGATTCATCCCTGTGTCCTATTAAAGGGGCCATATGGAATGTTCTTTGGGGCTTATTTAGGATATTTGAATGGTTTTATGCATTCACTTACTTTCAGTGACGGTTCTGGATCTCTCAGCTTGTCCAGAAATGCATGTGCATGTGTAAAGCACAAATTCCACTTCCTGACTGCCCAGGAGCAAGAAATACCAATTCTCACATAATGCTGCTTTAAAATATGAGAGCCTTCACTTACATATGGATGCCCACCAGGGTCAGTGATGGGACAAGAGGGGGTTAAACATGGGCCCCTTCGATATGCGAGTGTGGGCCTACATGGGACCCATGTGAGATTAGGGTGGGCTGTAACAATGAGAGCCATTTGGGAAGCTCAACTGCTCAGAGCTCATGCCCACCTGGAACCCACCTAGCCCACGTTCCACCTGTGTTTGCCCCATGAGCACCACCAATAATCATAATCACAAATAATCATTTATACATACCTTTTCCCAGCCTGATTCTGATTGGCTGGCCTGTATTTGACCTCTTACTGATTGATAGGTGGTATATGTAAATGTATTGGATTGTGTGACATCACAATATTCAACAACACAATATTCCAAATAGGCTCACGCAACGTGATTGGCCAGCTAAATGTATTTGAATAAACACTCAACTCGGCCAACTGTGGTCAGACCAGGGATCAGATCTTCGACCTCCCAATGATTGGGCCAACATTTAGACAGTTGCGCCACTACTGGCCATGTTGACATTCTCCAGTTTGCTATATTGGCGCTACCACCACCATGTTTCACTAGGATGCTAAATAACACAATGGCTGTAGAAAGTATGGACAGCGCATCGTCTCTCAAAAGTGAAGCAACCACAGGTCTAGCGCCTCTGCTGGCTGGTTGCAGTATGATGTGTAGCTCCACCTGTCCACCCATGTTCATTACATGGAGTAGCTGAGTTACAAGAGCTGCACTTTTACTGTTATAACATTCCACTTACCCGACAGACTGGGTGTCCAGGGGGAAAATCATTGAGCACTGTAGGCTCACTGAAGGCGGCCCAAGACTTACGATTGGTCTGGGAGAAAGGGGGCGGGTCTACCAAATCAGTAGCTGAATCTGGCTCCACCTTTGGACAACATGACAGACAGTTCGGGCTTCATTTCTTCTGTTTTCTACAGTCATTGAAAGAACTTTAAAATGGGCAGGGCAGCGGGCCTCCAGGACCAAGGCTAGGAACCAGTCGACTAGTTGGCCAGTCTCTGCAACCCTCCAACTGTGTGTGTAAGCAGAGAGGCGTCTGGATTCCTCCCACTGGATTTAGGTGACAGCAGCTAGCTTTACCATGTCACATTTGTCACAGTGGGGAAAAAGGCTTGTGCGGTAGCGCAGGAGCGGCGGGGGTTAACCCGGCCTCCTCCGCGGCCACTCGAACAGAAATGACAAAGTGCTCCAGCTGTCACTTCCTCAATAAAGCGCTCGATAACAGTGGGAAATGGATGATGTAAGCGGCCGCATTACATCTCGGAGGCTCACAATGCACGGGAAGAAAAGAAAACAGGAATTACCGAGGCGCTTTTCATCATTTATATTGCTGGGATTGGTTAAACATTAGCGCTTTTCCGCTGAGGTCAAAGAGAGGTTAACTCAAGGGCATAAATCATACTGTAAAGCAGCATCTGAAGCACGAGGCCCGGATACGGATGACCACGCACTACGAAAGTCAAAACAACGTTCTTTGAAAGCGGAAAAAAGTCACTAAAGACACTAAAAATAAAGGTGCTACAAAGGGTTCTTCTATGAGCGATGTCATAGAAGAACCACTTTAGGTTCCATAAAGAACCTTGTTTGTGATAGACGTGTGTAAATGTGAAGAAACCTCCAGTGGTTTGAAGGACCTTCACTTCATCTAAAGGTTCTTCTCACTCATAACTTACGAGAAATGGATCTTTATGGAACCAAAAGTGGTTCTTCTATGGCATCGCTCCAAAACTCTCTGTAGCACCTTTATCTTTGAAAGCGTTTAGGTACTAGATAACGGCAAACCTCATTTCCCCCAGTTGTTGTAGACGGACCTGCTTGGATGGACCATCATGGTCACAACAGCAGCAGTAGTGAACTATGACACGTGAATTCCTTCTAAGGGGGCGGAGCTTCATAAAACCACACCGAAGGTCTGCAAGCAGTGGTATTATATATGTCCAAATGTTTGTGGACACCTTTAACCAGCTACTTTAAGTTGCACCTGTTGTTGACACAGATGTGCAAATGCACACACACACACACACACACACACACACACAGTTTGTTTATTCCTGCTAGTAGAATGCTAGTCTCTCTGGCACCAGGCCTGATGTCAGACATGGGCTAGTAGAGGGGTATAAAGGAGGTGTGTATTCTCTGGAATGATGGATGGCTCTCCATCCAATACCTTTCTACCTGACCTCACTAATGAATGTTCTTGTCAGTGGATGCAATCAAATCCTCACAGCAATGCTCTATGCAAAATCTAGAAGAAAGCCTTTATCCCTGGGCAGTAGAGACATACCCTTGATTTCAGAAGAGTGAGCAGGAGTCCCAATACTTTTGTCCATTTATTATATTAGAGAGACAACGTAGTGCACACTCAGTTAGGAAGCTGGAATAGGTCTGTCTTTATTACTACTTGGTTAGCATGTTAGCTAGTCACGGCTAAACGGCTAACTGCACCAATATGGACTGTCTCTGAGTAGATCCGACCTGGGAATTTGTAGTGTAGCATCATCTTAACACACACTGCTCTGTCCCATCCAGCCTCATAGTATCAATTTCAAAAGAATCTACTGTTTGCAGACATGCTGAGGACACTGTGGACGCTAATGCCGGTTTGATTGGATTCAGTGGTCTGTACTGCTGCCAAAGCAGAGCTGTAAAACCAGCTAATTCCAAAACCCCCAAACTGTTACATCACAGTCTTGGCTTGTCATATTTACGCCTCCAAAATTGAAACAAACCCCGCCAGAAATCTCCCGTCTCAATGCTGCAATTGCGTTGCGAATATTATGTGCGACAAAATCTTTTTCAAAGGAACTCTTTCGCTGTGGAGGCTTCGCTGTCCACCATTTTTGTAGTCCTGCGTTGTTTTTCCAGCAGAGGACTATGGGTAACCGAGGTCCAGGAGGGATACATCAGCAGCGTCCCTCAAATCACCCTTTCTAGGTATATGAAGATGATACCTTCAATTGCCTCGGCTGCAGCCTAGGCTTTGGAAATTACCATAAAATGTCAGAGCGCCCCCTGCAGTGCTGGAGCAGTCACATGCCACAGCCAAAACTAAACTGTATATCGCGGCAGTCTAAAAACCATGTATCTCCATTTTTGCCCGTTTTTAGTTTTCTCCATTAACCCTTTAACTGCCCTGTATAATATGTAAATAATTCTGGATGAGTCGACCAATAGAAATGCTCTAAACCACCTGGAATAAACTCTTATTTTACATTGACTTCCTTTAAGCCAATGGTGTGGCGTGGCTCAATGGATAACACGACTATATGTCAATGTACTAACATTCTATGTGGGAGACTGGGGTTCAATTCCCAGACTGGATGACTACGCGGCATTACACCAATAAGAGTCCTTGGGCAAGGCTCCTTACACTACATTGGCCCACAGTCTGTAATACGTGTAATCTATGTGTAAATACAGTAAATGTAAGCAATGGACTTTGGCTTGAATATTGTGCTTGAATTCCTTCGAAGGGGGTGAAGCTTCATAAAACTGCACCGAATGTCCACTAGCAGTGGTGTTTTTGGTCTATTCATCCAGAATTACTTACATATTGTACGGATCTGGCTCGTTCGGTTGCTTTATGATGCAAAGATCACGGGATCCGAGCATTGGTCGCAGCTCTTAGCGCTTAGGCCAGAGGTCAGGCTAAGTTTCTAGTTAACATATTGAGTTTGACACATACTAACGCTCAAACTGTAAAAGTGCAAGGCTAGGGTATTCAGTGTAATTATGCTTTGCACCAGGACGAATATGTCCAGCAAAAAAAAAAAACAACAACCATCTCTCAGACAGCCTAAATTACATATTGATCAGTTTTAATTGCATTTCGGTCATCGAGAGCAGCTTTTGAAATTCATAAAGGAGGAATAATGCTGTTTTTTGTGCATGATTAGCTTCGGGCCATCCAAATGAATTCCATCACTTAACCTGCAGTCAAAGGGGATTATTGAGCTTTATGACGCAGCCCTGCGAAATATCAATAGGACTGAATGGGGTTATGGACTTTTTTCTCCCTTTCTGTACTGCACCTTTTGTTTGCTTTTAAACGAACTGCGTCAAACACAATGACCGCCAAGGCCACCGACACTCCACTCCACAGTCCAGGCCGGGAATATGAACATACGTCCACATTAGCATCGCCATTGAAACCCAGTCTTTTTTTCAAACAGCTTGCACGTCCCCCCTCGTCGGCCTGCGCGAACGCTGCCGAGCATATTGCATTCCTCACACTGCAGCATGGGGAGCAATACCGCTGCTGCCAATTATGAATGATAGAGTCTCGCAGATTTATAGCGCAGGGCCTGAACGAGTGCTAATCATTCACTTCTGTACAATGGCAAAAGGTCAGCGAGCCGACAAGCCTGCAATAAATCACCTAGCAATGAGCGCCGAGCACCTTTCAGATAATACCAAAACCAACTTCCCTGATTCATTAGGAATTTCTTCTCCTGCTCTGAAAACTGAACCGCTGTGGAAACACGGCAGCAACTCACTGCATTCCTTAAAGGGGAATTCCACCTATGTTTCAAAAGTTCGGAATAAGTCCGGGTTAAGATAAGATGTAAGATGTAAACAAAGTCATTCGGGGGAGTTTGGGGTAAAACACTCTTTTCCAGAGAAATGTACCGAGTCCGATTTTCTTTAACAATGGTGGTGAATTGAACCAGACATCTGAGGAATTGAATGCCTGGAAAAAAAACTCTCTCATGGAAAGTTATTAGGTGAAATTACAATATTATAAACATGCCAATATTATTATTCACTTGCCTGAGATTGATGTTTTTGATAAAGAATTTTGCTTTGATATACATTTAAAAAAATGATGGTGGTGGGTTACATTCAGGGCATTGTAAGGAAACATCAGACCCAAAGAATGCTTGTTCACATTTACCATAATTTTGCCATAATTGTAATCATGTAAGATAGAACATATGTGAGCTTACTGGTGGCTTTGCATAATAAATACTATTTCTACATCGATGGTACAAGTTGCTGGAAGCTCCCGTTAAATAGCAGATTGCAGAAAAATGGGTGTATTGTAGGAGTGTATTCCGGTTAAGCTTCTTCTTGAAGAAAGTAGGACTTTACAGTAATTAGCGGACCTTTGTAGAGCATACTGGGAAAGTGGGTTCAGAGCATACTGGGAATTTTTTACATTTTCTTTCTTTAAAGATAAAAATGACAAAATATATATATTTATATATTCATCAAGATCAAACTGTCAAAGAAATGCACACCACACTCCAACCGTAAAAGTCCTTGGGCAAGACTCCGAACTCTAACATGCCCATGTGGGGCCTGTATGGGTAGCCCAACTAGGAACCTAAAGGTTTTGTCCTCGGGTTCCACATTAGTCCCACATATGGAAGCCCAACAGGGTCAGTGGTAAGACCAGGAGGAGTTAAGCATGGGCCTCATCTAGGATGTACACTGCATAGCATTTGAGTTTAGGGTGGGCTGTAACAACCCACTCAGAACCCATGCCCACCTGGAACCCACCTTGTCCACGTTCCACCCACGTGAACATGTTGGCTGGGATGATTCAAAAGAAAATCAGACTCTGGAGAAGATCGTCAGCCATGTGTATCGTCACACCATGCTCCAATTGCTGCCCATGAAAACTGCAGCTTCCATTAAACCGAAAATAAATGTCCAGTCTTGAGGAGACGAGCGTAAAATCATGAAATCCCATCCCACAATCCCGCATCTGTTACTATCTGGTGACCTGTCCATGTGGGGATATCAAGGCAGGCCGCTTCAATTACTGCCTAATCTTGTCCTGCCAGTCAGATAATAATTGGCGGTTGACAAAACCGAGGACCAGGTTGGAGAGCTATTGATTTTGTCGTGTCCACCCTTTACAGGACGGAGAAAATAAGACATGAAATTTACTGTCTTCATAAAAGTTTTAGTAAATCAGACCATTTGAAAGGCACATATCGACGGGTTTTTCATTACCGCGCACAGTGTGCTCCCGAAGTGTTTTGATTATCCGCAATGAGAGGCCTCGCCTTGCTGTCCTGCCGCTGCCAATAAATAATAGGTCATTTGGAAAGATGTGGCCTGGAGTTTTAATCATGCAGTAAGCCTCACGCTCTCAGGGAGGTTTTAAACTCTGCTTGTTACTCCTGGGTCTTTTAGAGAGCACATGAACACTGAACGTCTGCCTGAAAATACAGCTTTAATCATATGCTCATGTCTTATGGACTGACCTCGGCTGCTTTGACTTTTAAGGGACTCTCGAATGGCAGCACTGACGCTGGGGGTGATATTTTTAATAATTCTTCTCGGCCTCAAATGAACAATTTAATATGTAAATAGAGAGGAGACAATCTAGCACACTGAATTAGACAGTATACCTATCTTTACTTGTGCGTTTTTATTGTCCAAATGTTTGTGGACACCTCTTCCAATGCATGCATTCAGCTACTGTTAGTTGCACCCATTGCTGACACAGATGTGCAAATGCACACAGCTTGTCCAGTCCCTGTGGAGAAGTACTGCTAATAGAATAGGACTCTCTGAAGCAGATACACGTGTCTAACGCCAGGCATGGGCTATAAAAGGGGTATAAAGCCCACCAGCATTGGGCTGTGGAGCAGTGGAACTACTGCGTTCTTCGGATGAGGTGGGGTGTTGACCATCATAATCATCATCATCATCATCATTAAATATTTCACGGCGACGCTCCTCTAAAATCTAGCAGAAAACCTTGGAGACAGGTCCTCCAACAAAAGCATGAGAAGGTGTCCCAAAACTTTTGCCCATATAAGCATAAACAACACAAGCTCGCTCAACATTCCCTAGAGCACCTCCACGTGCACACAGCAACAGCTTTTGGCTGCTAGCCTGTGAAAAAAAAACAAGTATCCCGGGCAGGCCAGTGGGTTCTGAAAGGCCTGGGGGTCTAAGCCCTAGGGGTCATCATTTTCCTGTCCGCCATTGGGCAGACTATTAACATTTTGACTGGCGTTTCAGCTGACATCGTCTGTCCATCAGTAAGCGCTGTCGATTCCTTTGCTGCGCTAAGCTGCACATAAATACCGCCGTGGATATGAACAACAGAGGTGTTCAGCAGCTTCTGAGCACGCTCATAAGCTCACACAGCAAAGCCCATAAAGATAAACTGCCATTTCCTAGCCATGCTGATTCTCTCTCTCTCTCTCTCTCTCTCTCTCTCTCTCTCTCTCTCTCTTGTGCTTGCTCTCTCGCTCAGTCTGGCATGGGGTCGGTGAATAAATGAGTTGGAACAGTCTCCACGCGAGAGACGGTGCTGACAGCGTACCTCAGAATCACTTCCCTCCCCCGTTTCTTCTCCCTCTCTTTTCTTTTCACCTCCATCGATGGCGTTTTACTTTACCCCCCTACCGTCTGCCTCAGAGGAAACAAATCATTTCGGCCCCCCTCGCCCCCTTCGCCCCCATTCGGGACGAATTCAGCAGTTCTTTTTGAAAAACGGCTCTGGGCCGCTCCTCCTGTGTGATACTGAAGTGATGGAAACTTTGCACCCCCCCCCACCCACTCCCATCACCCCCTCATCCACCTCCCCCCCTCCTTTCTTACTTCAGCTCTCACTTTAATTACTTGTTTGTCTTTTTACTGGGAGAGAAAATATGGCTGTCAGGCTTTATGGGGATGGGCGGGGGCGGGGCCACAAAAAAAAAGGGCTGACCTGGTTTTATCTGCCCTTGCATGCGCATCAGTGTAATGATGACAAAACGGGATGTTAACTAATGATTAGTAGAAATGGTTGCAGTTAATTAGTTGGTCCTTCGTTTATCGTTCCATTTGCACATTTTGGGGAGCAATCGTTATTAATTAGGGCCATCATGCCGAAAGGGGCGAGGTGGAACCCTACAGCCAAGTTAATCAGCCTGCAATGAAAGCTCCATTATCCTGTCCCGTCGCGTTGGCCGGTGATCTATTAGCATTATCTAAAAGCTGCATTGGGATCAAAGAGAGAGAGAGAGAGAGAAAAAGCATGCACCCGCGCGAGAGAGAAAGAGAGAGCGAGAGCGAGAGACAACGGGGCGTAAAGAGATGAGCTTTGATCGGACCCTTTCTTGGGTCAGCGGTTATATGGGGAAATCGCACATGATATCGTGTGGCCTTTTTTGTGTCATTGCATAAATTCTGTCCGTTGCTATCGAGCAGGAGGGAAGTGTGTGTCGGCATGCTGATGGGTGGGAGTGAGTGTGTGTGTGTGCAGAGAGAGAGAGTTGTTGTGGCCTGGATGCCTCGGCACTCTGCAGCTGAGTGCCTCGTGGTGGTTAACATGGCAGTGGGCCGGGCCCGGCCATTTAGGAGCGATTAGGCTCGCTTTCTTTGGTGCATCTTGAAATTGCACCGTGCGACCAGTAAATTACAGCCTTATATAATGGTGGGAGAACACAAAGGAGGGGGGGGGGTGTCTTTGGACCTAAAATACGAGTCGAAGATGTGTGTGATCAAAATAGCGATCTATCTGTCTGTCTGTCCGTCTGTCTGTAATCGATTATAAAACTGATTTGCAATTTTGCTGATTTAAATAATTATATTAATAATACTGTTTTTAAAAGGTGTCCAGATTGATGAAGAGTCGTTAAGAATAAAGTGTAGTGCATTTTAGGGTGTAGTGCATATTTGCAGTTGTAACAAAACTTATAAAGTGTAGATGATGTAATAAACGTGTAACAGTTACATGTAGATGTAATAAACATGTAACAGTTAAATGTAGATGTAATAAATGTGTAATAGTTAAATGTAGATGTAATAAACTATTAACAGTCAAATGTAGATGTAATAAATGTGTAATAGTTAAATGTAGACGTAATAAACTATTAACAGTCAAATGTAGATGTAATAAATGTGTACCAGTCAAATGTAGATGTAATAAACGTGTAACAGTCATATGTAGATGTAATAAACGTGTAACAGTCAAATGTAGATGTAATAAATGTGTAACAGTTAAATGTAGATGTAATAAACGTGTAACAGTTACATGTAGATGTAATAAACGTGTAACAGTCAAATGTAGATGTAATAACTGTAACAGTCAACTGTAGATGTAATAACTTTGTAACAGTCAAATGTGGATGTAATAAACGTGTAACAGTCAAATGTAGATGTAATAACTGTAACAGTCAAATGTGGATGTAATAAACGTGTAACAGTCAAATGTGGATGTAGTAAACGTGTAACAGTCAAATGTTGATGTAATAAATGTGTAACAGTCAAATGTCGATGTAATAAACAGGTAACAATCAAGTGTAGATGTAATAAACGTGCAACACTCTAATGTAGATGTAATAAATGTATAACAGTCAAATGTCGATGTAATAAATGTGTAACAGTCAAATGTAGATGTAATAAATGTGTAACAGTCAAATGTCGATGTAATAAACATGTAACAGTTAAATGTAGATGTAATAAATGTGTAACAGTCAAATGTAGATGTAATAAATGTGTAACAGTCAAATGTCGATGTAATAAACATGTAACAGTTAAATGTAGATGTAATAAATGTGTAACAGTCAAATGTAGATGTAATAAATGTGTAACAGTCAAATGCAGATGTTGTAACAAAACTTGTAACAGTGTACCTTTGCTGTTACAGGAAGGCCGGTAACAGTTCACTAATGCTTTATAAATGTTGTAATTGTAACAAAACGTACAACAGCATACTTTTGCTGTTGTAAGAAGCTTTGTAACAGTACAAATGCTTTATAAAAATGTTGCTATTGTAACAAAACTTAACAGTACAACACTGCTGTATAACAAAACCTATAAACATGTATTGTTGCTGTTAAGATAAGATAAGATAATCCTTTATTAGTCCCACAGTGGGGAAATTGTCGATAAGCTCTGTAACAGTACACCGCTGCTGTTATAACAAAACTTCTAACAGTATAACATTAGAGTTATAACAAATTCTGTCACAGTATTATATAACCCTGTAACTACACTGTTACCACATATAGTCTTAATGTTACATTTTACCCATATAAACCTTTTCATTGTTCATACTGTATATATATTTAGTACATAGCATTTCCATGTGACGAACAATTTTGACTAGAAAAAGTACGACTATGACTGCAGATCTTCTCTTTCGAGGCTCAGCTGACATCACCATCACTTCCATTTAACCCTGGACTTCCTACATTGTAATTACAGCTCAGCCTATGTATGAAATGTGTACTTTTGGTGCTGCATACGTCCCAGGTGGGCGCAAACCTGACAAGGTGAAAAGCACCTGCCCTTCGCCAAGATGAAGTGTAGGGTCAATTCTCAGCAGCCAGGAGCCGGGGCGCTACGGTGCAAACTGGCAAATCAATACATTTTCAGTGGCTTTGGGCTTATTCATGTAAATGAGTTCGGTGGTGCACTAGTAAAGCAGGGGTATTGGGAGAATGAGGGGAGGGTGTGGGGTGGGGGGTGTTATGCGGCCTGCACTCTGCGAAATCAATTGAATAAACGAGAAAAATGACTCAGACGGAGCAGATATGAACATTAAAATAAACAAATAACTTTAAAGGAAATCAATCATATAATTTAAAGAGTAAACAGGCCGAGCCCAGTCGGTTTCCCGCGTGGGTTGGAGGGGAGTAGAGGATTTTTAATTTTGCCATTGATATAATGCCAGGCGGCGAGAGCTTTCGCAGATGGCCGGCGCGAGGAGGAGAAAGGAAAATCAATGTGCCGCTGCTCCGGCGCACTTAAGAGCCTTCTGATATTTACACCAGCGGAGGAGGCGTGAGGCCTTTTTGTATAAATTTACATTTTAAGAGATAAAGAAGCTCTGTAGTTTTGCCTTGTTATTGTTAATAGAAAGTGTCGACTTTTATTCTGCTCTCGCGCCGGAAAGCGACACACCGTCCCGATGCTTTGTGCCTGGTGGTGTGCACGTATACACTCCTTGCGATGTGTGTGTGTGTGTGAGAGGGAGGGAGAAGGATAGGATGTGTGCTTCTAAGGCAATTTTCAATCCTTTTTCACCTGCCCACCCCCCCACCCTTGCCAAACCCCACTCCCCCTGCACCTTCCTTGATACACAAAGCCAGACTTGTGTGTGTGTGTGTGTGTTTTTCATCCCGCTTCCGTGGCCAAGCCAATCGAGGTGGCATAATTGCATCAGAGTTCGAGAAATACAGCCTTGCAATTTAGAGGAAGGATGAGAGAAAGCGAGAAAGAGAGAGAGAGAGGGTGGGAGCGAGGGTTGTGAAGAGTGGGGGGGGGGGGGTAGGAGTGAACAAGAAGAAAGAGGAGAGGAAGGAGGGAAGGAGGGAGGGAGGGAGGGAGGGAAGAGGAAGAAGAGAGAGGGAAAAATGACCCCAGACAGCTTCATTTACTGCCGCCGGGCGGGACGCGCAGGTTAAGGCGTAGTGACAGTAGACAAAGTAAGAGTGTATGTAAATGCGGTGCGCCGTTATCACCCGTATAATTCCAGCGCAGCCTCCCTTCGCTCAGGGGAGCTAAATTATATTTAGGACACATGAAGCCCAATTGATCGTGCGGCGCGGCTATGTAAATAGCCCAGGTAGGCTAAAACGCTCTAAAAGGCGAGGCGAGGCCCCAACTCCACGCGAGCAAATAGCAGCAAAGTGTTTACATCATTTGAATGATTTCGAGCTACTTGGTGTGGCCACTTTAATGGAGTGTCGCGTGCCAGGACAAGCTGGCGGGGTCACGCCGCTTTTCCCAGGCCCTCTGTTCCAGTGCTATTAAAACCAGGCTGGGGAAAATACAAAAAGGGAGGAGGAGAAGTCGCTGGAAGGCAAAAGTCACAGTTTTTCCTTTTGCAGGATAAAAGGGGGGGGTTTTAACGTCAAATGCTGTCCAGCACTGAACCACGGATTTCTTAATGTAAGCTCCTTACACACCCCTGCTCATTATACAGTACCGTTCACTGTCTGAAGTTTGCTTCTTTTGTTTCGCACTGGAGCTTCAACGAGGAACGTTGTAGTAAAACCTGTGACTGCATTATGATGATGTTGTGAATAAACCTGTCATCATATAAATTTACCTGTAACAGTAGAATTCGGCTTTTTAACAAAACCTGTAACCATTTAATGTTGATGTTACAAATCCTGTAACAGTATAAAACCTGTTACAGGATAGAAATCCTGTTACAAATTCTGTAACATTTGTTGTTAAAATGTGTTATAATATGCTGTTATAGAGTAAAATGTGGCTTTTTGATGAGTTATGTGTGTCATAACCTGTAACAGCAAAATTTCACTTTAATTTAGCCTAACTAAGCCTGTAACAGTATAAACTGGTGACTGTATTATGTTGATTTTGTAACAAATCCTGTAACAAATTAATGTTGATTTTGTAACAAATCCTGTAACTGATTAATGTTGATTTTATAAGAAAACCTGAAACAAATCCTGAAACAGATGATTGTTGATTTTGTAACAAATCATGTAACAGATTAATGTTGATTTAGTAACAAATCATGTAACAGATTAATGTTGATTTAGTAACAAATCCTTTAATAGATTAATGTTGATTTTGTAACAAAACCTGAAACAGATTCATGTTGATTTTGTAACAAATCATGTAACTGATTAATGTTGATTTTGTAACAAATCATGTAACAGATTAATGTTGATTTAGTAACAAATCCTTTAATAGATTAATGTTGATTTAGTAACAAATCCTGAAACAGATTAATGTTGATTTTGTAACAAATCCTGTAACAAATTAATGTTGATTTTGTAACAAATCATGTAACTGATTAATGTTGATTTTGTAACAAATCATGTAACAGATTAATGTTGATTTAGTAACAAATCCTTTAATAGATTAATGTTGATTTTGTAACAAAACCTGAAACTAATCCTGACACAGATAAATGTTTATTTTGTAACACATTCTGTAACAGAAGAATGTGCAAAAACAGAATCAAAATCTCTTTATTTCGCTGTTACAAGATTTTAATAGAAACATTTGTGTATAGAAATGAACTGTTTAGCATGTGTATGGAAAGGATTAGTTGTCACATTATGTTGACAGTGCCTCCATCAAGTGTGGAGGCTTTCCCTTGTCCCCAAGAAAGAGATTCAAACTTGTGCTTGTGCACCCCAGTCAGTAATCAATCTCACTTATGATGCAAGACTTTATGGTACAAAAACTTAAGGGTGAATCTGGAGCTTGATTGTTGACAGAATTAACTGATGACATAATTTGCTTCCATGTAGCTTTATTGAGACGTTAAGTAAGGTTTATGAAAATACCATTTCCTTAAGAAATTGGCCATTTTTCAGACAGTCCTTATTTAAAAATGTGATTTCTGAGTTTGGTTAATTTTAATGTGCTGCTCTGTCTCTGCCTCACCTGTCAGTGATCGCACAGTGCTTTCTCTCTGAGCAGCCTACTTCTCTCCCTCTCTCCTGCCACTTGGCCCAGATGCACCTCCCACCCTGTTCTCTTTATTTTTTAATTACTGCCGTCCTGTCACCTTTGCTGCGTTTGTGGCTTGCTGGAATTAAGCTCCGGCAGGGAGGGAGGGTCCGCAGCTTCGTCCGCTGACGGCCATCAGCGGCACAATTATGCAGGGAGGCACACACCACTCAAAGCCGGTCATAACACGCTCCCGATGAGCTGGAATCAGGGTCAGAGGTCAGAGAGAGTAGAGTTAGAGGAGTAGCAGACAAGGCCTTGTCTGTCTGTGGTGAACGTGGGGTATAAAACAAGCTGGGCGTCGTGTATGGTAATGAGGAGAGATGAAGCTGTTGGGCGTCTGATGGGTCAGTAAAGCAGAGCGAGAGAGAGAGAGAGTGAGAGAGAGTGCGTGTGTCGAACAGAGTGGTTCCATTAGTGCCAGTCTGATGGAAACAGTAATTGATGGGTCAGCGCATTTTGGAGTCGTGGCTAAAGCTGTGTTAATTGTCATAAGAAGTTCAAATTGATTGGAGCCCCCGCATTAGTACATAAATTTGAATTGATTAATGTTTTGTTCTGAAATGAATGTGCTTAGCGAATGGAATGGGTGGCGTGGTGCTTTATTAATCGAGGTCATTACTGCAAAGGGCCTGGGGAGGGTCAGGGGAAGGAGAGGCATAGGGTCGGACGGCAGAGTTAGGTCAGCAGTGGGGCCTATCAGCAGCAAAGCCACTTTAGAGTAATCTTAATAATATTAGTAATATTAGTAATAGTAATATAATATTAAACTGTAACCTGTAACAGTGTAATACTGATGTTACAAAACCTAGAAAAGTATAAATAAATGTATGTAACTAAACATGTAACAGTGTAAAAATGATGTAACAAACCTGTAACAGTGTAATACGGGTGTAACTAAACATGTAACAGTGTAATACAGATGTAATTAAACCTGTAACAGTATAATACTGGTGTAACTGAACCTGTAACATTATAATAATGATGTAACAAAACATGTAACAGTGTAATACAGATGTAACAAAACCTAAAACAGTGTAATACAGATGTAATTAAACCTGTAACAGTATAATACTGGTGTAACTGAACCTGTAACATTATAATAATGATGTAACAAAACATGTAACAGTGTAATACAGATGTAACAAAACCTGAAACAGTGTAATACTGATGTAACTAAACCTGAAACAGTGTAAAACTGATGTAACTAAACCTGCAACAGTGTAATACTGGTGTAACTAAACATGTAACAGTGTAATACAGATGTAACTAAACCTGCAACAGTATAATACTGATGTAACTAAACCTGTAACAGTGTAAAACTGATGAAACTAAACTTGTAACAGTGTAATATGGATGTTATAAAACCTGTAACAGTGTAAAACTGATGTAACTAAACCTGTAACAGTGTAATACTGGTGTAACTAAACATGTAACAGTGTAATACAGATGTAACTAAACCTGTAACAGTGTAATACAGATGTAACTAAACCTGTAACAGTATAATACTGATGTAACTAAACCTGTAACAGTGTAATATGGATGTTATAAAACCTGTAACTGTGCAATACTGATGTAATACCTAGAACAGTGTAATACTGATGTTGTAACAGAATGTGTAACAGTATAACATCAGAAGAGGATTGATTGGAAATCAGAAGAGGATTGACTGATTCCTCTGTTTCAGTTTCTAATTATGTTGGTGGTTAATCAAACACCTTGATCTTCAGTTCTACCAGTGAAGTCCTGATGAAGGGCGATGGGAGAGCTTGTTTAGCTGTATCTACCCAAATACCAGTGAGCTAAACATCCTGATTGGCCAGTTAGCATTTTATCAACTCCTGTTACCAACCTCAACTTTAAAATCAAATAAGTAGCAACTACAAATTACACACACATTATTTCCATAAATAATTAGACCTTTTGTTGTGTTTAACTCTGTGTGAGGGGCTTTTTAGCTGTTTAACCACCAAATACAGAGGAATGAATAAAATTCTTAAAAGTCATTTCTATAATTACCAAAGGAATAGATCACAGAAAATCTCAAACCTGCTGTTATTGCCATTATTATAATTTCAGTGGTGGAGAAGATTGGACAGTTTGAAGGCTGCCACCTACGTTGTTTCTGAATGTGGGCTTACTTTTAGGTGCTGTCTTGTTAGACATTCACCCATATGGTGGCACCAGTGAGTAGCTGCACATCTAAAAACCTGTCCACTTGTGCTTTCTGGAAACAAGAGCATAGAATCACATCAGAGACGGCCTGAAGGTCGTCCTCATTCTCTGCATGCAGAAACACAGGCTGTGGAAGGCCTGGCCTGTACGGGGAAGTTGAGGGCATGGTGGACCAGAATTTAGCCACAGTTATTTCCCAGTAAAACCAATGGAACAGCTTCTCACTTAGAGAAATAGCAGGCTTGACTGTTTACGGAGTGTGAGGGTGGAGTCTCAACTCATCTTGGATTGGAGAACTGGGCCTTATTATTATATAAGGTTTCCAGGCACACTGACCAACACGGGCTGGATTCTCTGTAGACTGACCTCTTGGACTGCAAAATAGACCGAATTTAATGCTTTAATGCTTCTTTATTATAAGTGAATTTTAGACTTTTTAGAGTTATTTAGAATTTAATATTTTTAAAAACTGAAATTGAATTAAATTTGAATAAATAAATTGAATAATTTCCAAAACAATGGAATCACACCAGATTGTTATTAGGTCAGATTTTTACATCCCTGATCCCTGACTGTTTCTTCCCGTTCTTCTCCCAGGAGCTCACCAGATAACATGTTTGATCGGATTGTAGACACATCATGGCCCAGCCGAACGGGCGCTCTTATTGACATGAAGGAGGCCAAGATGAAGTGCTTTAATATGTTAAAGCCCCTCGAGGGTCCGAGGCGTAGCAGGAAAGGATATGCAGTAGCTTTTCTATTGTCCTGCCTTTCTGCATTTACAACACCTACCTGGGCTCGATGGTGCTTTAGCGCAATGCTATACACTAGCAAGTAAACAAATCTCTTTATTAGAGGCTCTTTTTTTTCCTCGTCTTTTCTTTTTTTTTTCTGCTGGGCACTCAAGTACACATGTGTACCCCACATTCCCGCATCACGCAGAGTTGGATTTTTGCTACCGTTCCTCAAAGCTCGTCACAACAGTGGCTCCAAAAGAATAGATTTGTGGGCGGAGCCTAGACGCCCACAAAGGTCACTCGCATATAACAAATGCAAATCCTAATGCAATGGAATAAAAGATGCTGGACGCTGCTACCTGTCCCATATGCACACGACGCCTCCATCGCCCCCTGCTGGGTTATTATTTTACAGCGCTCAGCTCAGCTACATAAATGGCCAGCCTAATCTCAAAATTACAATACTGCCTTTCCTATTCACGTTTTTAAAAAGGTGCAGTGCTGATATTAACAGGATTACACTGATCATGCAGCACTGGCTTAGTTCAACAATACCAGCTTAAGCTTGTCAGAGGGATTCTGGGATTGGAAAACAAAATGATTCATATTTACAATATGGCGATTAGCAGGGTGGTCCGATTAAGCTTTTCTGCCATACAAATCCGCATGCATCTCTGGATCCTGTGGCGGCTGCTGATATAGAGGGGTAATGAGAGCAGAAAAGGCCTTTAGGTGTCCCGGGATGGGTTTATGGCAGGCTTTGTATGGGGCTGTGGAACGTCGTCAGCGCCAGCTGAAGCCTGATAGGGATGCAGAGAGAGAGAGAGAGAGAGAGAGAGAGAGAGAGAGAGAGAATATCCACATATTCCCAACCATCCATGCAATCCAGATACCGACCAGCAGCTCCAGCTAATGGTCACATCAACCATCAAAATGTTGAAGATGGTGATCTCAGTGATGTTGAAGGTGGCAGGATTGTTGAAGAACAGCTGATCATCTGGGATTTTCAGCTCCACAGTCTACAGTAGATCAGTTAGATCTACAGTAGATCAGTTAGATCTACAGTAGATCAGTTAACCACTCTGTACAGCTGTGGTGAGCAGGAAAGCACTGCTGAACACCCAACATATCCAACCATGAGGAGGATGAGCTACAGCAGCAGAAGACCACATCCGATTCCACTTCTGTCAGCCAAGAACAGAAAGCCGATCCTAGCCTAAGGGGTTTTCCTCCTAGCTCTGAGGATGTGCAGGACTCCATTTCCCAGAATTCCTCCCAGTCTTCCATGACTGGATCTGGGATCTTGAACTGTTCCTGACAAAATCGGCCTATATGGACGTTTTTTCCAACTCAGCTAGGACTCAGCTAGGACCGTCCGAGTGGGCAGCATGACAGGCTGCGTCCTCTCGTCTCTCCCTGTCCCACCTTATCCAAGAGCAGCGTCACACCATAATAACTCCTCACCTCCACTGCCTGGAGCCCATTTGTATGCTGCTCACCCCCCCCCAATCCTCTCCCCCCCATTCAGTACGGATGCTCTATTAAATCCCGCTATATGAACAGTTACTCTGCCTGATGGAATCGGGCCCAACGAGCCGGACCCCCGGCCCGGGATGGAGCTCATTCATCTTTATTTGATTGGTGGCTGACGCAGGGGTGCGGGGGGGTGGGGGGTCTGGGTGACAGAGGTTAAGTCAGCCAGAGCCCGCTGCCTGATCTTTCGCCTGTCCCGCCTTCCTCTCTTCACTTCTTTAAGTGTCTTCCTGCTGCCAGAGAGGGGGTCACGGAGGGTGCGGGGCAGGGGGGTGGGGGGCTGTTGTCGATTTCATGGGGCCACAAAGTGGAACATCCGATAACTTTTCCGCTCTGCTGCTCTCAGGCCGTCTCCATTGAGGACATTGTGCACGCCTCACATCTCTGTTGGCTTCGACTGCGAGGAGCACAGAGTGGTTTAGGGGTTAGATATGAAGCGATGCTCGCTCGCCCTCCCTCTTTTCTGGACCTCTCACTCTCATTCTGGCTCTAGTAGTTGGGGACTCGTCTTTTTAACCCCTTAAAATGCTGATTAATTCGCTATGCTTTTTATTAGGATAAAAAAATGCAAGGCAATTATTATTATTATCATTAGTATTATTAATATTGAGCAACCACTATGGAACTAAATGTTTCTGTATTTTTACCAGCAATTTTATCAGCTAAATTACCAGCTTTTTTATTTTTCAAAAATTTTTAAATAATTTTTTCCCCTTTTTAAATTTTTTTTTTATTTTTTGGTACTGCCAATAAACCCACCCGTTCATGACCACCCCTAGAACTAGCAATGCTCCCTTTACACGCAGTCGAACTGTGTTCTCTGGAATGATGGTTGATGCTCCATTTAGTGCTTTTGGGATGAGTTGGGGAGTTGGGGCATGTTGAACGTTCTTGTACGCACTGAACACAATCAGATCCTCACAGCAATGCTTCTCCAAACAAATCCAACATTTCTGTAATACAGCCGCTCACCTTCATTCTGAGGAAGACACTGACGATCACAAAGCTAAATGTATCCAAAGGATTTGAGAGCTTGTTAGCTTTTAATGCTACCAAAAGCTTAGCCTCTGTTATTCTGCCACAGGTGGAGTCGAACAGCGAGGAAATTCCCAATTCAAAAGAAGGTGATGTAAACTTCAGCTCTCATCTCAGGGGCCCGCTTGACATCAGAGCCAGTGCGCTTTTTAAATATTCATGTAGTCAGTATTGCCGTGCATGTCTGATGAGTGAGTGTATCGGAACATGGCGTGCTTTGCCGCTCTCTCGGAGAAATCAGGCGTTTTGCACAAAGCGTGTGACTGTTTATTTTTCGAGAGCGCTGGAGTGATTAGCATTGCTCCAGCTCCGGTGCGACTCAGAGATCAGATTCCTCTGCTTTCATTACACCAGCCATGATCTCATCCTCACACACACACACACACACACACACACACACACAGGTTAGTTTTTGTGCAATGTTGGGACATAATGCTAAGCTAAAACCGCTCAATCTAGAAGATCTCTGAAGGTTCCCTGTGCTACACTTTATGGACAAAAGTATTGGGACACCTGATCATTCATTGTTTGAAAATGGGTTTGTCCAGCTTTTGTTTGAGTAACCGTCTCCAACCGTCTCTACTGTCCAGGGAAGAGGGGTTTCTACAAGGATGAGAATTGCTGTGAGGATTTGATTGCACTCAGTGACAACACCCTTATCATCCCCAACTCTCCAACTCGTCCACTGCACTGTGTTGTGACCATCATTAAACATTTCGTCGACTTAAGTCGACTTAAGTCGCAGCAGCCCTTGTCTCTCTTTGTTGTCTCGGACCACTGTCCAGGACCCCCTGCAAGCCTTGTCGTTGATGTGGCCCTTGTCAAACCAGCTCAGGCTTTCACCCCCGGCCTATTTCACACCACTTCTAATGACTGCATTCAGCTACTTTAAGTTTCACCCATTTCTAACATAGATGTGCAAACACACACACACACACCTTGTCTAGTCCCTGTAAAGAAATATTGCCAATAGAATAGGATCTACTGGCGCCATGACTAATGCCAGGCGTGGGCTAAAGGGGTAAAAAGCCCCCTAGCATTAAGCTGTGAAGCAGTGGGACGGTGTTCTCTGGAATGATAGATGGTGCTTGATCCAAAACTTTTGGGATGAGTTGAGGTTGATGACCACTGACCACACCAACTGGCTCTTGTTGTTGAATGCAATCAAATCCTTACAGCAATGCTCCTCCAAAATCTCGCAGAAAGACTTCTTCCATTGACATTAGAGACAGTTACTCCAACAAAAGCAGGATACACTCCACTTGATTTTGAAAAAAAAAAAAAAAAACTATTAGTGTCCCAATACTTTTGTCCATTTATCTAACTTATGAAACATGCAGCTTTCCTAAACAAGTAAGTTTTTCCTCCAACACAATCAAGGGCTGAAAATGTATGAAAAACAAACACACATACCCACATCCAGTGTGTCTGGATTCACCCCACAATGCTGCTTGTGCGCTCAGCCCTCCTTCGATTACACACACTCTCTCTCTCACACACACACACATACACAGTCGGCCACTCTTACAGGAAGTGCTGCTACATTAGTTCCATTACATTAATTACCAATGTTTAATTCCTACAATGGGGCACGTGAGCCCTGCATGACTCATACACGGCTGTTTCCATCCCAGCTTTAAATAGAGGAGGCGCCCTGCTAATGGTGCGCAGTCGATAGAGGCCTCATTTTCACCCCCCTGCAGCATTCAGGTTAAATATTAGCACTTTATGAATCAGGCAGAACGGAGAGGGAGGGTTCTCTCACCTCAGAACTAAGTGATCAGTCAACACATGCTTGGTGTCTGGAGGTTTGCTTGCTTAGCTTTGCCTTCGGCAATAGCTAAATTGGCTAAAATGAGCATTCACCATATAAACGATGCTCAATAAGACAAGCTAAAAACGCTATATGTCCAGATACTTGTGGACACCCCTTTTAATGGTTGCATTTAGCTACTTTAAGTTGCACCCACTGCTGACACAGACCCATACTCGGCTTGTCTAGTCCCTGTTGAGATGTACTGGCAATAGATTAGGACTCTTAGCAAGTAAACATGAACCGGTGTGGGCTAGAGGGGTATAAAGCCCCCCAGCATTGAGCTGTGGAGCAGTTGAATGATGGAATGATGGATGGTGCTCCATCCAATACTTTTGGGGTGTGTCTCCAACATCCTGACCGCTCTGGACAGTAGAGACAGTTACGGCAACAAAAGCAGGATAAACTCGTTTTGAATACCCTTGATTTCAGAGGAAGCAATGAATGAGCAGGCGTCCCAATACTTTTGTCCGTATCATGTAAATTAAGAGAGCTGCCATCATTTGCTGATTAATGGACCAATAGAAAAGCTCCAAAATGACTTGGGGTTTATACGCATTCCATTGACCTCCATTGAATTCTAATATGCTTTTATCTTCTCCTATAAAGCTGCTGTGTTTGAGATACGAGGTTCTGCATGACTTTGAAAGTATGTATGGTGGGCTCACATGGACAGAACGTGGCCTAGGTGGGTTTATGTTGATCCAACCTAGATGAGGCCCATGCTTAACCTGTCCTGGTGAGCATCTATATGGGGGACCATCATGGAACCTGTGGACAAATACTTCTGGTTCCAGGTCAGTATGGAGGCCACAATACTGAACACAACACTTCCCCGAAGTACACCCGGAAGAGGAGGGTCTTCAGTCTGGGTTTGAAGACTCTGCTGTTCGGACACCCAGGGGAAGTTCGTTCCACCACTTCGGTGCAGGACAGAAAACAGTCTGGACGCTCGTCTTCCGTGGATCTTAAAGGATGGCGGGTCGAGCCGAGCCGTACTTGAAGCTGGAGGGGCTCTCGGTGCTGATCGGGTTTTGACCATCGCCGTTAGGTACGGAGGGGCTGGTCCATTCTTGGCTTTGTAGGCCAGTGTCGGTATGGATGTTATACAGCCTGTATGTGTTGTTATATGGCTAAATTATACATGTCCAAAATTCGTAATAAAATAAATACAATATTTATCACGTTATGCATTATAATATCGAAATAAACATTATATATCCATATTTTCATATCTCTTTATGACCTTGTAATTCAGTATCCACTCAGTATCAGGATCTATTTGGGAGTTTTTGTTGTTTACCACACGAGTGAAATCATCATTCACCTCCCATAGAGAAACACCGCTAAGGCCCAGAGCTTCTAATATGGGCTCCAGAAAGACGACACGACTTCAGAGCTCTATACATGCGCAAGAAACGTCCGACAGACGGACAGCAGCGAGTAATAACTCCAGCTGCTGCAGAGCTTTGTGAGCGTTTACATGAGGATGCCATGCTCCATCAACCATGTGACTCATGCCCATACGTTGAATAGGGCTCAGAGAGGGAGAGAGGGAGAAAGACAGGTGGACAGACAGACAGACAGCAGCTAAGCAGGCATGTAGCCTGTAGTCACTGCATATAATGGATTTATCACATAGGTTATTTCATGCCCCCTGCTTTTGATTTATGAATTTTGATTCCAGAGCCGAGGCCTGCACATATTGATTGTGGGAAGTGTCAGACAGGCGGAGGGTAATTCCACTTTGGACTGAAGAGGGGTGTTGGGGGGGGGGGGGGGGTTGTTGGGTGTGCAGCTCTTCCTTCAACACCCATTCAACTGTCAACCACTTACACTGACAGAAAGCCATCACTTTATATGTGTGTGTGTGTTTGTGTGTGTGTGTGTTCATGCTAAGATTAGCTGCAGCCCATGTAAAATGGCAATATAAGGGGGCCAAGCACTCACTCGAGAAAAGTGCTCGCAGCGCTCATGCCATTGAAACCTGATGTTCTGACGTCTTCTTGTTGGCAGATGTTGCTGAAGGAAGTGTCCGAGCGCGAGTCTGAGTGCTAGCGAGTGAGCGTGGGCGCGAGTGTGTGCATGTCAAGAAGACTGTGCAGTTTGGAAATCATGCCCTTTGAGGTTTGGTTGTTCTGACTTCACCAGACGAGACAGGGATAATGGAATGTCATGCTGTCAGGTTCAAGCCTGATTAGGGAGTGTTTGTTATTTATTGATTGCCTTTCATGGCAAATTATCTATGCACAGGTCAGCGCTGGCGTTTTATTCATGGGCCTCCCGATGGCCGCCCGCTCGCATCCTGCAGCAAAATCGATGGGCACAAATAAAATGGAATTTAAACAAAAAATGGGAGGGTGAAATTAGCAAACATCTCATCGCGGCCGAGCGACACGTGCATATGTTAGCATTTGGACAGCGCTCATTCGCTTGCGTCCAATTTAGCCCACTTCCTTGATGCCCTCGTTTCTGCACGATTTCCATTATAATTGCTTTTAATGTGCCTTTAAATTCTTCTCTTTAGCGTCAGAAAGCCGAGTGTCCACTTACATTACAGCACCTGAACTCACCCGGGCTGGTCTGGGAAAGCAAGGAAGCTGCTCGGCTATCAATCAAGAGAAGGACACTATTTGGACAAAAATATTGGGACACTTGCTTATTCGTTGTTTCTTCCGAAATCAAGGATATATTTAAAAATAAATAAATAGATTAATACAAATAATTGATCCTGCTTTTGTTGGAGTAACTGTCTCTACCGTCCAGGGAGGAAGGTTTTCTGCTAGATTTTAGAGGAACATTGCTGTGAGGATTTGATTGACTGCATTCAGTATCCTCAACAGTATCAACCAACTCCCCAACTCATCCCATCATTCCAGAGAAGGCAGTAGTTCCACAGTTCAATGCTGGGGGGTGGGCTTTATACCCCTCTAGCCCACACCTTCCATTAAGCATAGTGCCAATAGGATGTTACGGGACGTGGTGGACACAAGAGCAGAGCTGGTTTATTTATTTATTTCAAACAGGAAGATAGATAGATAGATAAATAAATAAATAAATAAATAAATAAATAAACAGAGAAATGGATAATCAAAAAGATGAACAGGGGGCAAGGATGACTGGGTGGGTTTTGCTTAATGTGCTGGCAGCCAGGTTCGAACCTGACCACACACTGACCCAAAAGGTATTATTATTGTAGTTAGCTGAGCCTGGAGTCAGGAGAGCTTTTATGCAGAGCCCAGCAGGTGTGTCTGATCAGCAGTAATCAGCGCTGGGGATTCTGGGAAACTGAGTTTTCTAACTTTCTTTCTTACTACAGCGCCTTGGCCCCCTGCTGGTGACCGGCGGTGTGGACTGAACCCTTACAGGTTCATGTTTATCTGCTCCACAGTCCTATTCT
Organism: Salminus brasiliensis; assembly: GCF_030463535.1. Taxonomy (NCBI): domain Eukaryota; kingdom Metazoa; phylum Chordata; class Actinopteri; order Characiformes; family Bryconidae; genus Salminus; species Salminus brasiliensis. The sequence goes on from NC_132900.1 coordinate 28,786,589, forward strand.
ATTGCCGATCGTCTACAGGGACTAGACAAGCTGTGTCACACTGCTGTCAGCAATGGGTGCAACTTAAAGTAGCTGAATGCGTTCATTAGAAGGAGTGTCCAGAAATATTTGGACATTCTACTGTCATGATTTCTATAATGGAGAATTGTATAGAAACAGAGGAGCCATGACCTTCAGGCAAAATTCGACTCTATATGATGTCATTAAGAAGATATCCTAATGCCTAATGCCAGGTGTGGGCTAGAGGGTTAAAAAAAAAGCCCCCCAGCAGCATTGATCTGTGGAGCAGTGGAGCTACGGTGTTCTCTGGAATGATGGACGGTGCTCCGTCCAATAGTTTTGCAATGAGTTAGGAAGTTGGGGATGAGGTGATTGCCTTCCCTGGACAGTAGAGACAGTTAGTCCAACCCTTGATTTCGGCTGAAACCACGAATGAGCAGGTGTCCCAATACTTTTGTCCATATGTCGTACATACAGCACACCTTATACTTTTAGTTAAATGTCCCTAAGCAAGTTAGCAATTCTTTGACCTGACACTTTTTTGCTTCTGGCAGAGGTCAGAAGGTCGGGCTTCTGGTTGGATATCTGACCTTCTGGTCTTGACAGAATTGGTAGAGCTCAATAATACGTGTCTCCTGGTTTCACAGTTCACGTGTTTAAGGTCAGGACTTTAGGAAGGCCTTTCCAAAAGCTTAATGTTTGAACAGGTGTGAACGTTAGCAGCATTCAAAGACCTCCAGAGATGTTCCCCTCTCTTATGAAGCCATGCGAGGTGTTCTCAGACAGTGGCCATAAGCTTTGTGTTGTTTGTTAGATAGCATCAGCCCTTTTCAGGAGGGCCATAATTGTAGCTTTTTTTTTTCGTCTCCAGCAGCAGGGCAGCCCCCCGATCTTTCCGGGCGAGATTGCTGCCAGGCTTCGCTTTGTTTGGCCTATCTGTATGACGTGATGTTGCAGAGGAGGCCTTGTAGCCTCAAGTGTGAACAGCATCCAGAAGGTTTTGGGCAGCCATAATGCATTGACTTCCTGTCACAGACTCCTGCTTATTGGTTTTGATTAAAAAGAGCCTGAGGGAAGACCGCAGAGCTCATATTAAAAATCATACATGAATAATGAGGCATATAATGTGTTGCCTCAGACCTCGTATGGCTTTGGATGCTGATCCTGGAGTAGGGGGCAGCATGCTGGTGCAGCAGGTAGTGTGTGTGCTGCACAGGAGCTTTGGGTTGTGAGTTTGATCTTCGCTCTGGTCTCAGTCTGTGAGGAATTTGCTGTGGGTTTCCTCCGGCTTCTGCGGTTTCCTCCCGCCTTGCAAAAAACACATGCTATGCTAAATTGCGCCTAGGTGTGAGTGAATGGGTGTGTGTGTGTGGTACCCTGTGATGGATTGGTGCCATGCCCAAGAGGTATTCCTGCCTCGCATCCAATGAGGTATTCCAGGTAGGTTCCCGACCCACTGTGACCCTGACGGGTAAGAAGATGGATGGACCCTGGAGTAGGCCTTTAGCGCACATTGTAGTGTTTTCCCTTATGGACCTCTGGGTGGTGCAACCATCTAAGCGCTGGGTTTAACATCAGGGGGTCATAGCTTTGATACCTGGTGATGCCACAGCCAACCGTAATCAGGAGTTCACAAGAACATAACTGGCCTCGCTCTCTCTCTGGGTGGGTAGGATGGCCCCTTCCCCTTTATGAGACTCCGGTGGCATCGCTTGATAGGGGGAGTCTTAGCTACTGGGTGGGAATTGGAAATGACTAAACTGGGAGCTGAAAATGGACCCTTATCAATGGTTCCTTGGCTGGATAAAAGGGTTCTTTGCCCTGGTGAAGATGGTTCAGGAGAGACAGTAGAGGGAAAGTACTCCATACACTCTTTGCTGGTGTGTGTGCCTGAGTGTGTGTGTGTGTGTGTGTGTGTGTGTGTGTGGTGTGTGGTGTATCTCCTAATGGTCTGTGCTGAAACAGCTCCCAGATGTGCAGTGCTCCTCTGTGGCTCCGCCCACCCCAGATGCCCAGTCTGTTGGGGGCGGGGCTGGGCACATTTCCCTAATCACTCGCCCCCTCCTCCTCCTGAAGGGCAACTTTTCTTAATAAAGCCTTTTCATGTGTGTCTCTTTGATTAGGGGGCGGAGCTGGGGGCTAATGTCTAAGTCATGGCCGGAGGAAGAGGAAGAGGCTCAGCCTGGATCTGTGTGTATGTGTATGTGTGTGTGTGTGTGTGTGTGTGTGTGATAGTGGTGTATTTAGAGTGTTACTGAGTTCAAGGAGTTGTTTGTATGACTCAAAAAGCACTATATGCACACACACACACACACACACACACACACAAACATGTAATATTATTATCATTATCATCATCATCATCATCATCATCATAATTATTATATCTGTTAATACTAATATTAATGTTGTTATTTAATGTGATTAAATGTAATATTTTATATTTATCATTCTTAAATAAAATATCATTTTATATTTTATTTTTTTATTTTTTTAAAAGTTAGGTCAGTTTTTTAATTACATGAACTTTATACACACTACATATGCACACACATCCTGCTATTATTATTAATTAGTTATTAGAAAATATATATTACATATTGTATATGTTAAACCTTTTATATATTCTTCTTATAACTATTCTTATTAATGTTACTATCATTTTATTGCTTTATTAGTATTATTATAATGATTAATTAATATTCAATATTATTATAATAATATTCATTCATTAATAACATTAAATTTAAAACTAAACATTATTTTATTTATAATATAATTATTCTTTATTTTAATCATTTTATGTAAGAAGTATTAATATTTTTCCTTTTTTTTTTTTTACTAACTAGCCTCTGTACAATGTACATACACAAACCTACACACACACACACACACATACACACGCTGCTATTGTTTATTTTTATTCACAGTAACTTTCATGTACACACATGTTGATGTATATAAATTTGTACTCACATAAATTCATATCTTAATATTATAATATTTCATATTTAATGCTGGTGTTTATTTACTATTACCAGTTATACATTTATAAAATATTATATATATATATATATTCAACATACTTTATAATACATATTTTCCTTTTTATGGCACATTTGTTCTTGCATGTTCACACACACACACACACACACACATATTCTCTTGTTCACGTCACAGACTGACAAGTTAATAAACAGCAGATGATTTATTCATATAAGGCGTCAGCCCAGGCCTAAGTGTGTGTGTGTGTGTGTGTCAATATACGCGTGTGTGTGCATATGTTTACATGTGTGCATGTGTGTGATATGTTTGTAAGGAGGCCAACGGTGAAGAGTGTAAAGACCCCCTACCCCCCACGCCTGCACCCCTCCTTCCTGGGCTGCAGGGATCTGACTGCTCTGCCGGGGCGTCACTCAGCATTTGTGGACGCTGCTGGACAGTCACACACTCACGGGTGTACAGGATTGCCTTATTTGGGCTCATATGAGCCTGCCATAGCCTATTTCAGCTCAGCTGTCAAGAGCTGCGAGTCTCCGGCTGCTCACCACTCAGCCTGTCAACATCGCCACCCCCCAATTTCCCCTTTAACCCAAATGATCTTTAGTTTTGCTCGGGACAAACAGAGCTACTAGATTTAGCTGGTTGCTGATTTCAGATGGTTTAAGCTGGTCTTTGATGGTCAAGGTGGTTGAGGAGCTGGTCATCCAGGTGAAAACACTATACTGGGAAGCTAGCTGGTTAACCAGTCCTCGAATAAGATTGAGTGCTAGTTCATGCTGCTCCACCAGCAAGGTCATGCTGATCATGCTGGTTGACCAGCTTAGTAATGCCAACCATGCTGGTCCTGCTGGTTGACCAGCTTGATCATGGTGGTCGTGCTGTCATTCCAGCATGAATGGCAACGTGGTCATGCTGGTGGACCAGATTTTGGTCTTTCCAGGTTTTGCTTGATATGATAACTATAGAGACAAAAGTATTGGGACACCTTCCCATGTATTAAATAGTGTTAAAAAGAGTTGATCCTCCTGTTGCTGGAGGATCTGTTTATACTGTCCAGAGAAGACGATTTTAGAACATTGCTGTGAGGATTTGACTGCATTTAGGACCAAGACCATTAGCGCGGTAAGGGATGTTAGATGATCACCAGCCCACCTCATCCTCAACTCCCCAACTGCTCAATGTTAGCATTAGGCATGGTGTCGATAGGTAGCTGAATGCATTCACTAGAAGAGGCGTCCACAAACGTTTGGACATCCAGTGCCTACAGAAAGATAAAATGAACAGTTGAGTGTTTCCGATATTGTGGACAGGACATTTCTGAATGATTCTTGCCACGTTCCTCATGAATATGTGTTGTACCAGTAACCTTTCGGGGAGGTTTTGGGTTTTGAGCTTTTTGAGTCTCCAGGCGCGAATAAGCACTTTCCCATTATTTCCCAACCTTGTCGAGACATTGAGCCCGTTTTTCCGCCCCTGCAGCCGCTCGGAAAGCGTCGCGCTGTCAAGCCGCGAGCCGAAATACAAACTGAGAGGCTTTCCGAAGCGTGTTAAGAGTCGGTGCCGCTTTGTTCGGGCGGAAGGGGCATTATGACGCGCTCGGGCTGAGCGGCTGACGGGTGGAAACGTCAGGGTGTCTCTCGTCTCCTGTCAGGGCTTCTGGGTAATAACGCTCCTGTGCATCTGGCAGCAGACAGAGCGAGTGTGCGATGAGGGTGGGCAGGATGGGGTGGCTTGTTGAGGGGGGGAGGGAAAAAAAAACACACACAACAACAACAGGCAAAAAAACTACACCAAAACAACGGCAGAGGAGACGGAAAAGGTGGTCCCACGAACAAAGGCACTACGCTAGCGCTAAGATTGCTTGCCTCTGGGGTCAGTTGTGATTTCACGTAAGAGGGTAATGTTTTGATTGCCAGAGATTATACGCTGCTCTCAGCCTGGTGACAGTTGCTGGGATAGTTGAAAGAGAGAGAGAGCGACAGAGTGAGACAGGATGAGACGGCGAGAGACAAGAAACAGAGCAAGCAAACGACGCATCAAGCAAAAAAAAAAAAAAAAAAAGGGAGGAGGCACCGGATTGATTTTCCTCGTTCTCCGGCATGAAAAGGTCACTTTGATCAATGCTGCATAATTGGGACTGTATTAGGATCATATTGGGTCATTTTACTGTTTAATGATGAAATATTAAATATTGGGCGGCTAAGATTGCAGTCATTAGCGAGCACTTTCAATTATGGCCCTTTAATTAATTTGAACCTGACCCAAAATCCAATACTCGCACGTAGACAGACATGAAGGCACTCTCCTCCAAACCACAGCCACTCGGCCCATTGGATCCATTTACAGCCTGATTGACACGCATAGAGCTGTAGTCGCATTCTGAAGACGGCAGGGCTAAAAATAAACACCTCTGCCTTTGTTTGGGCTCGGCCTGTCAGGGTTCGGTTTCAGGAGAGAGAGAGAGAGAGCGAGAGAGAGAGCGAGAGGGAGAGGGAGCGAGAGCACAGGTAGTGCTTCTTCTGAGAGCTCATCCTGCCTTTGTTGGAGTAACTGTCTATAACTAGATTTTGGAGGAGCATTGCTGTGACGATCTGATTGCATTCAGAAACAAGACCGTTCGTGAGGTCAGGATGTTGGATGATGATCATCCCCAACTCCCCAACCCATCCCTAAAGTATTGGATGGAGCTCCAACTCTCTTCCAGAGACCACAGTAGTTCAGTGCTGCTGGGGGGGCTTTATACCCCTCTAGCCCACACCTGGCATTAGGCAGCAGGGTGCCAATACGTAGTGCTTCTTCTGCTTGGCCTTTAGCCAGCTGTGAGCTAGTACATAGCAGCTAGCTAATTGGTTCAAGTGAACCATCTTTGGCTCAGTGTAAACCTCGTTCATTTTTGTATGTCATGTCATTTACAAGAATTAGATGTAGATGTAGAAACTTTTCGACCCATTTTGATGTTCAGAGGAAACACGACCTTTAGTGAATCGACTCACAACTGAGAATCGACTCACAACTGTATGGTGAAATAACAATGATCTGAAAAGTCTAATAACCTCTAATGTCACAGTCCTTAAAGTAAGACCATATCAAATGAGGCTATATCTGGAATCAAGTGGAAAAGCTCTGATTTCACATCAGATGTATTGATAAAACACTCATAATGAATTGGTTATTAGACTTATTAGTGGATTAGTCATTACAGTATTCTGTTGGTCAAAGTGAAGCAGGGACTCAGGACAGACTTTTGTGCCATTAAAGCTGGACTCTAGGTGACCAAATTGTGTTGGGCCACAGTTTGGTTGGTACATGTTTTTGTCAGTCAGTCTACTAAGGACAATACTTTGTTGAGTTGTAGTCAAATCAGGACCGAATTTTGATAAAAAAAAAACTTTTTAAAAAAAGTATATATATTTTTTTAAATCAATGAAAAACAACCTAAAACAGGTAATAAGATAAAAAAGAGGAAATATTAGCAAAATTATTTTGAAATGTAAACTCTTATAACACAGTATGTAAGCCTACACTTCATTCCTATTGAGATTTTCATGACTTCCATAGGCCCTAAAATAGAGCCCTGTGGCACGCCACAAAAACAAGTTTGCTTTATGAACGATAACTGAATCATTAACTTAGGGTTTAAGAAGTTAAAGACAATCATTGAGAACAGGGTGCTTTTTTAAACTGGTCCCCTGCTCTGAAATACAATTAAAGACTGCAGGAACCAAAGATACAGAGTCAAACTCTGAGGAAACTTGGTTTCAGCCCTTTGCTGCAAAATTAGTAGTGCAGTTCATCAAGTCGTGAAATGGCTTCAGAGGAAATATTCAATCACTGTCAAACTGAAATGCTTTTATTCTTATGAAGCTCTGCTAAACCCCGAGTTGCCACTTCACTTCACTGCACTGCACACTTCTCTGCTTAGTGTACTTCCTGAGACTTCACCTACCTCCACCACATACTTAAAGGCCTCTTACTTGGTCAGTGCAGCCAGGGCTAGGTCAGAGTCCACAGGGCATCCAGAGGACAATGACTGTATTGGGGGTGGGGGTTGCTGGACTAAAAGGCTTCTAACGATGTGCGTGGACTCGAGTTCCCATAATGACATGGGCTAGATTAATTATGCTCACGAAGGGTCATAATTATCCATGTGATCTCCATGCCCCTGCACTCAGCTCATGAATCAATACCGGCACATTTCATCTCTGCTGCATTTATGCACATATTTGCTTCTTTATTTTCACCCCTTTTTCTGGAAATGAGGCGCAAGCTGACCGTTTAGCGGCTCCATTTTCGGATCGTCTGGCCCAAAGGAGGCCCGGTGAGATATCCATGTCTGAGCGGTTTGAAATGTATCTGGTCATATAGACGAGGCTAAAGCGCCATAGCTAGCAATTAACTATAAACTATAATACCATAGATTGCAATTACCAAGCATGGCGAGGAACACTTAGACCCCAGTGGGACCCAGCTAATAACTTCTGTCTTTGGTCGGATTTCCGACATCATTTCTCAAATATTTGCGAGGCTCGGGTAAGGCTCATGTCTCATGTTCAGCTTTCACCACCTTTAGCTGATGTTGGCCTGTAAGCATTTCTTCCTTTGTTTCACTACATTTAACAATTTGTAATCTTTGGAGTCATTATAGTGGCAGCAAGGTTCAGGGAGGCTCTGAGTGGCTCCCATATTGCCTGGGCATCACAAATCCCAAGCCACGCAGCTTTGCCATCGCCAGCCGGAGTCCAAGAGAGCACAACTGTCCGTGCTCTCTCCGGGTGGGTAGATGGTGCTATTTCTTAAAGCAATGTTGGCAGGCACAGGCATCTGCTGTTTGATCGGTTGTAGAAAAGTCTGGACACATGTTTATTGGGTCACTGTCTGATTTAGACAGCATTGGGAATACACTTTGTCGGTCCACAGTTGGGCTTCGCCCATCTTCTCGTCTGCTTCTTCCTGATCCAGCTTGCGAATCCTACATGGGCACAAGGCAGGGACACCCCTAACAGGACATTAGTGCATGCATTAGTACCAACCCATACGTATTCTCCCCCATCACATGCAATATTCCCAACACTGGGAGGGTGAAGGCCGACACGGTCAGCCACCGGCTCTTTTTCCGAACTGCCGCTGATGTAACGTCATCGGGCAACCAACACGCTCTGAGGAAAGCACCATGTTCCCGGCTCCAACGCATCGGCCAGCAGACGCCAGTGCTTGCCAGCATTGCACTGGAGTGATGACCAATTGCGCTCTCTCTGGGTCCCGGCTGCCGATGGCTAGCAGCTCGACCGGGATTGGAACCAGCGAGCCTTTGATCATAGTGACAGCGCCTTATTCTGCTGCACCACTCAGGGTCCATCACGGTCATGTTTTGACCTCTGCTTAGTTCTGGTCAGGGGTCAGGGGTCAGGTTGGGACTACGGAATATAGTTTGGTTGCACTCAGTTCCAGACAGAAACCCTTCCAGGTGCTACCTTTGGATTCATACTGTAAACACTGTGTAGCACTTGAGCAGAATGTCGTCACTGCAGGCCCGATTAAATCTCTATGGCCTATATTCAAGAGAGAGGACTAATCGTCTGGGTGGCAAGCCTCTTATGTCATATTTTGATCAGGTCTTTGTTTGTTTCTCTTGTATTTTCTCGATATGAATCACACTCTTTGCTGTAAGAGGCTTAGGATTAAGCTGCAGCAGCTGCATAGCTACTGTACGCCCCAGGTGACCTCTCATGTTTTCCTCTGTAATTCATACGGGTGTTATGATGGTATTTATGCGCCACAAGACTTAATCGCACTCTTAGAGCATCAGGAGACTTGGGGGTATTTGTGAACAGACCGGACTCACATGCATGTAAACATGTGTACAAGATGGATAACGTCTGCTTGCTTATTAATCAATGCTGTCCCGAGTGAGGGCATTAGTTGCTTAGTGATAAGGACGAATCAATGAAGTGACCTTTGCACTTTCATACTGTAGATGTTGAGCTTAGTTGTGGAGACGTTGAGCTACAAACGACAGCTATAATATTACAGTCATGCAGACGTCTGAAAAAATAAAGACACCCCATTGAATCACCATGGCCAGAACCAAAAAACCCCTCTCTGAGGCCTTTAAGAAGAAGGTTGTAGATGCAGATGAGTCTGGGAAGGGGTTCAAAAAGACCTCAGCACCATTAGAAATCAGTCGTTCCACTGTCCACTAAATCACTTACAAGTGAAACAACTGCCAGCATGGCCAGGTCAGACTGTCCTAGCAGGTTCAGCCCGAGAGCAGAGCACAAGATGAGTGTCATCCTATCCTGGAAGCAGGAAGCTCTCGCCACAGTTGATGTCAAAGTTTCACGGGAGGCGGGCAGCATGGAAACCCTTGCTGTCAAAAAAAACATGTACCTCATGTTTCCCACTACAGGAAGTGATGTCACTTGGTGCAGGTCACATGTTTTTTTTTTATTTTTTATTAGAAGTGTTTTTGATGATTTAATGCATTTTTAGATCAGATGTAACAGAGTTGAGCAGAACACTGGGCCAGACATAAAATATATAGTTTAATAACTGAAATGAGATATTTGACAGAAAATAGATATTCTATGCAATTGACTTGCAACATGTATAACTGTTTATAGAGTAAACACAAAAATCGGACAATTAAATACAATTATTTAATGTAAAATGTAAAATAATATAAAAAAAGTAAAATAAAATATAAAATAAAATGAATAAAAAAGAATTCATTCTAGACTTGGGGGTATGGGCAAAATTTATGTATATATGTATATGCTCATATATATATATATATATATATATATATATATATATATATACCCCCATTTCTATAAAGAACCATATATTTAAAAAAATAAAAAAATAAATATAAATTATATATATAAATTATATATATATATATATATATATATATATATATATATATATATATATATATATAAACATATACATATCTTGCTCTCTCTGTCTGTTTGTCGATCCACCATACTTTCTCTCTCTCTCTCTGAGGCTGGGTGCTGTGGCCAGAATGTAATTTTCTAGGAGGTAAGCAGCAGCCCCGGCTGCTTTATTTAATAAATCTCTATGAGATTGTGGCCCTTCAAAGTCCCATCGAGGCGGGAGAAAAGCGAGCCCGCCGTAATCGGGACGTCTTAATTCCTTGACATAAACATAAGCCTGGGATTAATGAAGGCCCTCAAGATCCGGCAGAAGGGGGAGAGATTGCTTATCGATCCATATCAAAATTTTCATGCTAATCCCGGCGAGAGGGCCCCGGTGTCTGCTATCAGAGTTAATAATCTGATTTCTAGGCTGTCTGAGACAATTCCAGCCAGTGTGAGGGTCTAATCACACCCCCCCTTCTATCCCCCCACCAACCCCTCCTCCGTCTGAGCTCGGCTGCTGCCTCCCTCCCTCCTCTCCAGCCCCATGGCCCCTGCCACCGGCCCGGACAGTGATTGAGGATATGATGGAAGCATGTTGACAAATTAAATTTTTTACATTTCAGAGGAGATTTGCAGCAGCAGGGGTTGTTTTGGAGAAGGTGTTGGGTGGGGGGAGGCGCAGGAGGCTGGAGAAAAGGGAAGAAAACAGTGAAGGGAGGGGGCAGTCTGATGACCTCCAACCTCCATATAGAATAGCATACCTGCTCCGTAGATCAGTGTTGTTTTTTCCATTTTTTTCTTCCCGTTTGACCTCTTCAGATCCCGACTAATAACAATTCAGCGCTTAAGTTGCCGTGAGCGGAGGCAAACGGAGGGGGCGAGCTGAGAGCTGCATATGAGGCCGGCTTCCCTCCTGTCAAATCCCTATTTGGCTAAGCGGCGCGGAGAAAAGGTGACTTTCTTCCGAGAAATTGGAGAAAATTGGAGAAATCGATCGTGCGGTGTCATGCAACTCTTCGACAGGATTTTGCAAAACGGGCCCATTTATGTGACTTAATTCGAATGGCAATGAATGGTCCATAGATATTCCAATAATCCACCACACATTAACCCTTTCCCCACTCAGAGGTCACTTGTCTCATCAACATATGAACATTTCTTCATATCTAAAATATGCAAAAAAAGACAAAAGTATTGGGACACCTGCTCATTCATTGTTTCTTCTGAAATCAAGGGTGTTATAACAGTTGATCCTGCTTCTGTTGGAGAAACTAGAGTCTCTACTGTCCAGAGAAGGAGAATCTTTCTGGATTTTGGAGGAGCATTGCTGTAAGGATTTGATGGCATTTAGCAACAAGAGCATTAGTGAGGTGAGGATGTTGGATGATCACCACCCACCTCATCCTAAACTCTCTAACTTCATGCTGCATGCTAAAATCACCAAACACACACACACACACACACACACACACACACACACACACACACACTGATGTGCTGTAGTTAGTTAAGAGCAGGTCTTTGGTGATCTTTATCACACACTGCTGGAGAGCTGCTCCACTTTTACACTGCAGTGCCAACAAGCACACTGTCCATTCACTTCTGTCTGTCTGTCTGCCTGTCTCCATCTGTCTCTCTCTCTTCCTATATGTCTGCCCAGTTATCTGTCTGTCTCTCTGTCTGTCTGCCCATCTATCTGTCTGTGTCTCGGTCTGTCTGCCCATCTATCTGTCTGTGTCTCGGTCTGTCTGCCCATCTATCTGTCCATCTCTCTGTCTGTCTTTATCAGCCTGTCTGTTTCTCTGACCATCTGTCTGTCTGCCCATTTATCTGTCTGTGTCTGTCTGTCTATCCATTTATCTGTCTCTCTGTCTGTCTGCCCATCTCTCTGTCTGCCCTTTTATGTATGTCTGTCTGTTGGTCCATCTGTCTCTCTGTCCATCTGTCTGCCTGTGTCTCTCTGTCTCTTTGTTTTTCTCAGTCTGTGTCTCTGTCTGTCTGTCCATCTATCTGTCTCTCTGTCTGTCTGCCCATCTCTCTGTCTGTCCTTATCAGCCTGTCTGTTTCTCTGTCTATCTGTTCATTTATCTGTCTGCCCACCAATCTGTTTGTCTCTCTGTCTGTCTTTTTGTCCATCTGCCCATCTGTCTGTTTCTCTGTCCACCTATTGGCCGCTGTCTCCGTCTGTCTGTATCTCTGTGGCTCTCTGTCTGTCTGTCCTTTTAATGTCTAACTTTATTTGTTTATTTACTTTCTTTTCTTTCCTAATTTTATTCATCATCCCTTCCTTCATTTTTCTTTTGATCCTGTTTTCTTTTATCCCTTTTCTATTTTTGTCTTCTTGTCTTGTCTCGTCTCTTCTCCGGTCTATCCAGTGTCCCCGTGTAAATCCTCACAGTCACTCTGTGTCACCGGCTGGAGAAGAAGGACGTTCAGTCCATGAGGAGAAATGGTATGTGAAGCTGGACAGGTGGTAGAAAATGACAGCGGGGCGAGAAAGGAACCAGTCAACGCTGCTTTAACTTTTCTCAATAATCAATCTCCTCATCTTGATGTTTACAAAAAAGAGTCGATAGCTGGGGAGAGGCCTTTGTGATTGGCTTTGATTTCTCTCACAGTCCAAATCAGACTTTATTCTGCCAGTCTATGACATTGATAATTCCTAATGATCCACAGGCCTGTGTGCACAATGACACGCCGGGCTCCTCCACCACCGCGTCCTTCAGCTGCATCAGCTATAGAACTAGCTTCTCACGATTAGCTTCAGGTGCCTACTGAACTATTATTAGATTATAGATAATAATTTGTTAATAAAAGAAAAAAATAAATCGTTACTGAGTAATAAACTGAAATACTACTAACTGGATCCTCCAGCCACAGATTACGGGTTTAGACATTTAGATGAGGACTAACAACCATGTAAAACCTGGTAGACCCCCAACATTAAGCCCATCAGATAAGCAGCACTTAAAGCTTTGGTCTTTGTGAGAGAAGAGAAGCTCCGCTTTCGCTTCAGATCTGAGAACATCCACAGATGTTCTGTCCATCCTTCCACTGTAAGAAGACGACTCAAAGCTCTTACTGAGAAAAGCAACAAATCGAACTGCGGAAGCTGCTGCTGCTGCTGTTCTCAAAACAACTGACTGACCATCGAGTCCAGACCTCAGATTCACGGGTTGGTAGGATTTGTACAGTGAGGTGCAGTAAATGCTCCCTCTTCTAAACTTCTAAGACTAAATTTGGAGGTGTGGACATTTATATAATGTTGGTATATAATGATAACTATTAAATAATGATGCATTCATTTAATGATGATATATAATAACTATTATAGAATGATGTTTTTAAATCATGATTTTATCCAATGATGATAAGTAATGATGTATTTACACGATGATATATGATTAATAATAATCTCTATTATATAATAATGTTTTAATGTAATGGTGATGACTGTTATCTATTGTTTATATGTGATTCTATATAACTATGATCATTATATAATGATTAATTCACATCAAAACAGTGATATGTAATAGTGATATACAATGATGATAACTGTATTAACTGAATAATGAATTATATATAATGAAAAAATTATATAATGATGAAATGTTATGATGATATATAAATATGATATATAATGATAATTATTATATAACAATGATATATAATGAAGATAATTATATAATTATAATATATAATGATAAGTATTATATAATGATAACTGTTATGTATTGCTGATATATAATTATATATAATGATATATAATTAGGTTATATATAATGAGGATATATTTTTTAATGATAAGTATTATATAATGATGATAACTAATGCATTGCTGATATAAAATGGTGATATATAATGATGATATATAATTATATATAATTGAAAATATTCTATATTGATGATATATAATGGCGATAAATATATAATGATGATATATAATGGTAAAAATACTATATAACAATACTTTTGTTATTTATTAGAATCTGTTATTATACAGTGTTACCCAAAAATGTATTGACCATTTGTAAACCCTCATGGGGAAAATTAAAAAAAATTATGTGGGAAAGATTTTTTAGGGGGATTTTATTAATGATAAAGCCATGACAACGCCCCATCACCCCCCCCCCCACACACACACATGAGGACAATAAAACATCTATAAGTGCAGTTCTTAATGTGAACAAATGATATTCGTCAGTAATTAGAGCTAAATGAGTAGCTGTATGCTGTCGGGTGGGGAGTTGGGGGGGCAGGGGGGGTTATATGGCCAGTGTGGTGGGGTCTTTTGTGTTAGACTGGAGTGTTTGTATTCAGGAGCATTTTTCCCACACTTTACTGGTAGTTCAGAGACATAATCCCGCTCCGTTTGACTCAGCTGCTAGAGCTTCTCGCTCGGTGTCACACCTCCCATTCTCCCTCCCTCCCTCCCCAGAACCCCCCCCCCCCCCACCAGCTCAAGAGTGCCCCCCCTCCCACCCTGCCCGACCCCAGCCGCTTGTCAAAACAGTTGTGAAATCCTATTTTCCTTTAATAAAGTATAGTTTTGTCCTGCAGATGCATGCTTGGATAAGATGTCATACTCTGTCTTTGTTTGGAGTGGCGCCCCACTGATGTTCTTAGGCAGTGAGAAAATTGCCTTATTGAAACACGTTGCCGGGAGTGACTACAATGGCACATTGAGAAGGGAGCATTATGCACATGACATATTCAGGACCTGGGAGTGGGAAAACTATGAATATAAAGTAATCAGGCACGGGGCACACGCGCACTTCCACAGGCGGGATCGCCGAGCACAGCCTTTTGTCAAATATGATGCTTTCAGAGACCTGTTTCCAGGTTGTAAACTTTCCTTTTGGGCCCTGCTGTGGCGAGGGAGGCTCAGTCTCCACTGAAGAGACTTCTTCCTTTTCTTTTCTGATGTGAAAAAAGAGCAAAAAATCCAGCACAGCAGCTCCGGCCCCGCCGACAACGCCATAAAGAATAAATGTGCCATTCTAACCCACATCACAGAGCTGCGGCAGACACATTACAACAGAGCACTGAGATGATGCAAATGAATTCACTTTGCCTTTCATTAATGACAAAAATGAAACATCTGCACAAACGTGGAGAGAGAGAGAGAGAGAGAGAGAGAGACAGAGAGAGAGACAGAGAAAGAGGGAAAATAGTGCTATTGAGAAAAAGGGAGAGGGACAAAGAGAAATAAGTAAAAGAGAAAGAGAGAGCGAGAGAGAGAGACAGAGAGAGAGAGAGAAAGAGGAGGAGGAGATGAGACAGAGGCTGAGTGGGAATGAGAGAGAAACAGAGAGAGAGACAGAGAGAGAGAGACAGAGAGACAGAGAGAGAAGGAGAGAAAGTGAAATAAGTAGAGAAAGAGAAAAGGGATGAGTGGGAGGAGGAGATAGTAGAAGGAGTAGAAGAGAGAGAGAGGAAAAGGAGACAGAGGAAGAGATAGAGGGAGAGAGAAAGAGAGAGTACGGTGGAGAGTGAAAGAAAGGAAAAGAGAGGGAGAAAGAGAGAGATGGTAGGGAGAGAAAGGTGGAGAAGGAGGAGAGAGAGAAGGAGAGAAAGGGAGAAGGGAAGGAAGAGGAAAAGACAGATGGGAGAGAGAGGAAACAGACATATAAAAAGAGAGAGGTGAGAAAGCGAGGGATGGTAGAGGGAGAGAGAGAGAAAGCTTTTAAAAGGAAATAAAAGGAGTATTTTTAATTCCTTTGAGTGTGTGTGTGTGTGTGTGTGTGTGTGTACTGGCTTAGTAAACAGAAGCACTAAGCCACCCCAAGTGTGCAGTGAAGATCAGGACGTTGCGTTTATTACGATTTCAAACAAAATGCTAATGCCATTAAACAAATGAGGTTTAGGCAAATTAGCCGGGAATTTGATATTAGCCGAGCCTATGATGATGTAGGACATCATGATCCGAGAGAGTGAGTTGAAGTATCATTCTCCGCGGCTCAGGCCTCCATCACGGCCGCTCTCGGGAGAATATTTGTAATTAGCATCATTTGCCTAATACTTTGGGTTAATTAGAATATTTAATTGAATAGCTGTAATCTTCGGAGATGACTATATTATAATCAAATTAGCGGCTGGGCTGAGGGGGAGAGCAGCAGACTGCCGGGCTCCTGCCTCAGAAACACTGCCGCGGAAATCTGTCCCAGTACAGCACTCTCCGATATTTAATGGTCCATTTGAACTGAGCCATCAACATTTGATTATTCTTCAAGAAAAAATAAATAAATAAATAAATAAAAAGTAGAAAAAAAATAAAAAGCCAGCAAGTACAATGATGACAATAAGTGGTGGGGTGTGTGTGTGTGGGGGGGGGGTGATAAAAAAAAAAGGGAGGCATTGGTGTTCCCATATGGTGGCTCCCCCAGCAAAAGTGCAGAAGACGGCGGAGATGAGACCCCGGAGACCGGATGGGAGGGTGTAAGCCCCTCCCCCTTTCCCCCTTGCTTCCCCCTGCTTCCCCCTATGGCCCACTTCTGTTTAGAAGCGTTAGCAGAAGTGACCGAACCAGGCTGTTGCGTGAGGGCTTACTGGGGAACCATTCAGGCAGTATTAGGGACAGATGAATTGATTTTTATAATCAATTACAAAGGGAGTCCTAATCCTGTAATGTGTGCTTGGGCCCCTGTTGTCGTATCTTTGAGGGGCTCCTGGACCCGGCTGCCCGCTGAGTTAATGTGGACGGAAGATGAAGCTCGGTCACGCGAGCGAGCTACGCAGAGTTTCTTTGGCTTCCTTCCTTTCCTCGGAAAAGAAAAGCAGGCCTGCTCTTCCAAGCCGTCGCCGCACTTACTTGGTGTTTATGTGGCGTATATGATGGGATCATAAATGTAGGCCTACGTGCCATAAGGAGAGCGCGCGAAGCCTGTAAATGCAGCCAGCAAGGAAAAACAAGGGGACGTGAGAGAGCGAGGGAGGGAGGGAAGGAGAGAGAGACAGCGAGGCTCGATCGAGGCTGACGCTGTTGTCAGAAGTGAGGAAAACAAACCAATAAAAGAAAACAGCCAAATATTACAGTGCACTCAACAGCCATAAACAGATGGCGGCTCAATGAAATGAAATTGCGTATACGTTGTCTTTGCTTTATGGCTCCGCACTAATTGAAGCCGTTATAAGTCCTACCTTTCCGCCATATAATAAAGGGAATTGATCCATTCAGAGTCGGCCGCGTTCGCACGCCTCTGCGTGGCCGGGAAGCCGTCAGCGCAGATCCAGTTCCTCTGTTTTGACCCCCTCGGAGTGTTCCAGCTGCGGTTATCCCTTCTTTACCACCTCCGTTTCGTTAAGCAGATTTAATATGTATGTTTGTTTATTCCTGCGGTATCTTCGGAACCGATTCACGCAGCCAGTAGATAGCCATATGCTAGCTTTTTGGAAATGAAAACAACGCCAGCCTCACCCTAGGCCATGATCCAATTGGTTTGGCAACATATCTGCAGCTGATGTCGCACAGTAGCTGTATTAAAATGGTAATGAATAAGTACGCCGCCGTTGGTTGCGGCCCGTGGCGGATGGAGGGGACGTGGTTTTGCGTAATGAATGTTGGGGAATGGAGTGTGAAAGTGGGGGGTTTACTTCAGAGGATGAAGGAACAATCAAACAACCAGTTCTGAACATGATGTCGCAAATATGACTGAACAGAACTAGGTGTAAGTCTTTCATTCAGCACCAGAGGAGTGACTCAGGACAGCACGTGGACCAAAGTGGGCCAAGTGCTAGAACTAATGAGGTAGTAGGGAGGTCTCTGAACAAATTAGGCAGGGATTAGGACCAATAGCAGTAATGGGTCTGAGGTCTCTGGAAAAAAATGAGGCAGCGATAAGGGCCACTCAGGATCAGGAGATCTCCAAAAAATGCGGTTGTAGAGAAGACTTAGAACAACTGAGGCAGCGATTTAGACCAATCAGAGTCAGGGAGAGGTCTCAGAACAGTGATTACGACCAATTGCAGTCCGGGGAAGGTCTCGGAAAAACAAACAACGCACAATAAGGGCCACTCAGAATCAGGAGGTCTCCAAAAAAATGAGCTTGTGGTGAGGTTTCTCAACAAATGAGGCAGCGATAAGGGACACTTAGATTTAGGAGGTCTCCGAAAAAAGTGAGGTTGTAGAGAAATCTTAGAACAACTGAGGCAGCAATTTAGAGATTTAGAGATTTCAGAGTCAGGGAGAGGTCTCAGAACATTGTTTGCGACCAACTGCAGTCCGGGGAAGGTCTCAGAAAAACAAGTGAGGCACGATAAGAGCCACTCAAAATCAGGAGGTCTCCAAAAAATGAGGTTGTGGTGAGGTTTCTGAACAAACGAGGCAGGGAAGTCTAAGAACAGTGATTAGGACCAATTACAGTCCGGGGAAGGTCTCAGAAAAACAAACGAGGCAGCGATAAGGGCCACTGAGTATCAGGAGGTCTCTTGAAAAGTGAGGTTGTAGAGAAGTCTTAGAACAACTAAGGCAACGATTAATGACCAATTGCAGTCCAGGGGAGGTCTCGGAAAAACAAACGAGGCAGCAAGTAGGGCCAATTAGAACCAGGAGGTCTTCAAAAAAAATTAGGTTGTAGTGAGGTTTCTGAACAAACGAGGCAGGATTAGAACCAATGACACTCAGAGAGAGGTCTTAGAACAAATGAACCACTTAGAGTCAGGAAAAGGTCTCGGTATAAATGAGGCAGTCATTAGGACCACCAGTCAGGAAAACATCTCATGAAAGCCATGACTAGGAGTCACATTCAGACACTTGAGACTTGACTCTGACTTTCACCCCAACTGTTAAAAACTTGACTCTAATTCACACTCCAGAAACTGACACTGACTCTGACTTCAAAGACTCAAGCAACTCAGCAACTTCAGACGTGATTTATACCCCAGACACTCGACACTTGACTCAGACTTACAACTCCAGAGTTGACTTGGACTTACAGTCCAGAGACTCTAGACTTGAGTCTGACTCAATCTCCAAAGTTTTGAGACTTGGACTTACAGTCCAGACACTCTAGACTTGAGTCTGACTCAGGATCCAAAGATTCGAGACTTGGACCTACACTCCAGAGACTCTAGACTTGAGTCTGACTCAGTATCCAAAGATTTGAGACTTGGACTTACACTCCAGACACTCTAGACTTGAGTCTGACTCAGTATCCAAAGATTCGAGACTTGGACTTACAGTCCAGAGACTCTAGACTTGAGTCTGACTCAGTCTCCAAAGTTTTGAGACTTGGACCTACACTCCAGAGACTCTAGACTTGAGTCTGACTCAGTCTCCAAAGTTTTGAGACTTGGACTTATACTCCAGACACTCTAGACTTGAGTCTGACTCGGTATCCAAAGATTCGAGACTTGGACCTACACTCCAGAGACTCTAGACTTGAGTCTTACTCGGTATCCAAAGATTTGAGACTTGGACTTACACTCCAGAGACTCTAGACTTGAGTCTGACTCAGTATCCAAAGATTCGAGACTTGGACTTACAGTCCAGAGACTCTAGACTTGAGTCTGACTCAGTCTCCAAAGTTTTGAGACTTGGACCTACACTCCAGAGACTCTAGACTTGAGTCTGACTCAGTATCCAAAGTTTTGAGACTTGGACTTACACTCCAGACACTCTAGACTTGAGTCTGACTCAGTATCCAAAGATTCGAGACTTGGACCTACACTCCAGAGACTCTAGACTTGAGTCTTACTCGGTATCCAAAGATTTGAGACTTGGACTTACACTCCAGACACTCTAGACTTGAGTCTGACTCAGTATCCAAAGATTCAAGACTTGGACTTACAGTCCAGAGACTCTAGACTTGAGTCTGACTCAGTCTCCAAAGATTTGAGACTTGGACTTACACTCCAGACACTCTAGACTTGAGTCTGACTCAGTATCCAAAGATTCGAGACTTGGACTTACATTCCAGAGACTCTAGACTTGAGTCTGACTCAGTATCCAAAGATTCAAGACTTGGACTTACAGTCCAGAGACTCTAGACTTGAGTCTGACTCAGTATCCAAAGTTTTGAGACTTGGACTTACATTCCAGAGATCTCAGAGACTCAAATCTTATCTCAGACTCATATCCAGCAACTCCAGAATTGACTTGAACTTGCACTCCAAGAGTTTTAAGAATCAAATCCCAGCAACTCAAGATTCAACTTAGTCCTGGAGACTCCAGACTTGACTCAGACTTGCAAAGACAGACTTGAGACTCAACTTGGACTTGCAACTCAGGGCCTTAAAATACTTCCAGTTATTTCAGTTTTGATTCCACATGTTATTCCACATATGCTTTATGCAAATGCTTAGGCAGTAAAATTATCAGCTATCTGTATCCTTAGCAAATCCGATTCATGGCCTGAGATTTGGAATCAGATTATTCACAAATCAAGCAAAATAAAATGAAATGCTATAAAATGATAAGCATAGCAAAACAAAAGGCCCATTTGTTGTGGCAGTCCCTCATTTTCTACACCCTCGCAGTACCCTCTACCTCCCTTCAGCTCAGTTGGTGCTCTCTGAGGATTGTGGGTAATTCGTAGACTATACCGGGTCGGCTGTGTTGCGCCTCGTTCCACGGCCCCCCGTGGCGTGTGATTTGCGCTCGCTGGGAGAAGGTTTGCCCAACACCAAGTCAGTCGTTTGCTTCACAATGAACAGGCCGTTACAGTCACGGAGTTATGACCAATTGTGCCTTCCCGCGGGAGCAAATTGCTGCGCGCCGCTCGTACAATCAGGAGATAGCGCTCGCTTAAGTGCCACTTTTGCATGTCTTTCTCTTTTTTTTCTCCCCGCCATTCTGTAAACAAAGAGGTTTTGATTGGCACTTGCTATCCAGGTTGGCTAATACAGCCATGATGTCCAACACAAAAGACCGGAATGAAGCCTGGCCATTATTTCCAACTCCGGACGCAGAAAGGAGCTAAGAGCTCTCTTTGTTCGCAGTGTCAGAGAATATGCTTCATGCACAGATAAATAAACATAATAAAGACAAAAGATTCGCATACTTTAAAAACACATGTGGGATTAGAAGGTGCCCTCCAGGGTGTGCAGGGTATGATGCCTCCTCAATCAGATTTCGGGTCCGGAGCTGACACCAGTCTGGATCTGGATATCTGCATCACAGTATTTCTGCAATTGACTCACCGGGAAAAGTCTTTGGAATCTATACATTTTTGTATTTTGTAGAATTTCCAATTCTAGGACTTCCCCTATCACAAGATGCTTCCAGCTCTGGGAATGTTAGCATGTGCCACCTGCTGCTAACGCAATGTCATTAGACGACTAAACACACTTGGAGGAGAGTGCTAACTGCCAGGTACTGTTACAGTTAGGTAATGTTATTATAGATTCCTAATAGCATTGCGATTAGTGATGGACAGAAGGAGGGTGGGCCACTGTAACCCACAGAGAGAGCGAGGCTCAGAAGTTATACTTCTGGGAAGTACCGACCAAGAAGTTTCCCTTCAGTAACAATCTTTAGATTAATTATCATAATAAAAGATTGCTTTCTGGAGTTGTTCATTAGAATCAAATAGTGCCACATGGTAGCTACAGCTGCTGCTAGCTGGAATTAGCATTTTCTTTTGTAGCCATTTTATCCAGCAAGGTCATATCCATACCTGATCTGATTTGCCAAGCCTGGTCCTGGAGGACCCCGCCCCCCGATGCCCTGTACATTTGAGTGTTTACCCTGCCGTCAACACTCCTGATCCAGCTAATCAGCTAATTAACAAGTCCTTCCTGAGTTGAAACCACTACAATGTGCAAGGCAGGGGGTCATCCGGGACGAGAGTTGGGAATCAAATTAATACTCAATCGATCAAAAGCTACCTTACAATAACGCCAACATTAACAACAACAACAACAACAACAACAACAATAATAATAAAAACAATTATATACCGTGGGCGTTTTTCTAGGACATGGGAGGATAACCCCAGGCCCCATAACCCTAAGCCCTTTGGGGAAATGTAGCATAGCCAATTCACCTCCCGTGAGCATTTTTCTAGGAGGAAACCCAAGTATCTGAAGGAAACCTGTGCAAACACCTCACAGCGAGTGACCAAAGTAAGCAATGAACCCCAGGCTCCCAGTCCTAGACCCAAGGGCAAATCTAGCATGGTCAGGTCACCTCCCATGGGCATTTTCTTAGGACATGGGAGGAAATCGTAGTACCAGGAGTGATCAGAGCGGGGTAGAGGACTGCCTGTGGTGCCACCATGCCACCGTGCCACCTATTATCATTATTATTACTATTAGTACGCAACAGTGCTATCCTATTACACATATGTGGTGGAAAACATCTGCATGTGCGGGCCTCTAAAGCAGCGGCCATGGCAGCGGGCCGGCGTTATGACACTTGTATAGCATTTTCCAATAACAACAAATAACAGATTTATGAAGAATAATATTACAATAGCACAACAATGTGCTCTGCACTGCTACGCTGCACTTAACCACATGCTGAGCAGAGAGACCGCTGCCCAGACTGCCGCTCTCATGTTTTTCTCTTCATTCATGGTCATGTTCACATCTGTCTCTCTCAGTTTGTCGCTCTGACCCAGTTCTGATGCTCACTCTCACTCTTTTGATCACTGAAGTTTAATAATAACGTTATGGGAGGAAAAATCGAGTGAGCGAATGAGCAAAGAGCTCCCGATTTGTGCTTAACCACCTAGTGCCGGTCACTGTGACTGTTATTAGCCTGGTTTCCCCTCATTGCATGGTCATGTGATCTGCACTGGACCTCAAACCTCCTCCGAAAATCCTATTTCTTTACTGTAATTGAGTTTTTTGTCACATCTGTGGACGCCCCCTCATGGACAGGGGCCTGGGGCAACACCCCCTCCTGGCCTGCGTTTTCTGGAATGATGGTTGCTGCTCCATCCAGTACTTTTGGGAAGAGCTGTTGAGGTGGGGTGGTGATCATCTGACGTGACGTTCAGTGTCCTGACCTCACTCAAGCTGCTGCGATCAAATCCTCGCAGCAATGTTTTAGCAAAGTCCCTGGACAGTAGAGACAACAGCTACTCCAACAAAGCATGATCAACTCTTTGTAACACCTCTTGATTTCGGATAAAACAATGAACAATGAACAGGTGTCCAAATACTTTTGTCAAATTGAGGAGGTCTTACTATCCCAAGCAGATGGGGAGCATCCAGTTTATCACTAACTATCACTATTGCTAAAGGGTGTCGCTAACAAGGTGTGGGCTGTGTGTTCACCTTTACAGCGGGGGGTCCTAAAGCGGGGGGACATTTTTCCCCTGACCTCAGGTGCTCACAAGCCATTCAAATATCTTAAATAACTGCAATAAACAAACTATTGCATCAAAACACTGATGGAGAGCAATTTCCATCTGCCGAAATCAACCTCTGGCCTTCTCCATCTCGGCGCTGTCTCTTGGAATCCTTCGGCTGCTTGTATAACTTGGTAAAGGTGAAGTAATTGGGCCTAAAAAACGATTTAATTGCTACCATTTGTACGCAGTTTTAAAAATTTTGCTATTTAACTGGAATGTCTGCAGCG
Source organism: Salminus brasiliensis (assembly GCF_030463535.1). Classification (NCBI taxonomy): domain Eukaryota; kingdom Metazoa; phylum Chordata; class Actinopteri; order Characiformes; family Bryconidae; genus Salminus; species Salminus brasiliensis. The sequence goes on from NC_132900.1 coordinate 28,810,004, forward strand.
TTCTGCCTCATGCACAACATTTCCAGCACTTCCAGCATCACTCTGTGTCTGGTCCTCATGCTTGGCCATGCTAAAGGCAGAGAATGCAGACACCCACACAGCAGGTCATTTTCTCTGCATTGGCGCTAATTAAAAGGTTGAGCATGTTTGTCCGAGAGGGTTTTGGGTTATGATCATGCCCACAGAAAGCTCATGTCCTCATAAACGTTTTAATTTTAGATTATATTTGGGCGATTACAGACGATTAAAGCTTCTCTAATTATACCAAATACTTAATTACCTAAGGCTGGCAGCGCTCTTAATTTGAAACGTGTGGCATTGTCGGCAGCTCCAGTCGGTATGAAGGTTTTCCGCTTTCGCAAACACATACAAACACACACTCACACACACACAAAGTTACCAGAACCACAACAAACAATAGACTTTCTGAATACTATATTAGTGTACACATCATTTACGGCTGTTTGCTGCATGTGTGGCCTTTATTGGGACACTGTGGACAGTGTGGCGTCACACGTTCTGTACACACACATGTACACATGTACTCTCATTAGCTTGCCGCTAACATACTACTGGACATTCCATAGTAGGGCTAGTAGAAATTAGCACTGTTGTCTACACTGGGTGCAATGCAGTGTGTGTTTACAGTACGGTATGCATTGGTATGCAAGCGATAATGCTAATTTCTATGGTTAAAGGTATTGTTAGGGTTAAGGTAAGTTTAGGTTTAGGTTAGGCTGAGGTGTAGATTAGTGTTAGGGTAAGAGTTAAGCTTAGGTTAAGCTTAGGTTAAGTTTAGAAGGTTTTTGGTTTAGGTGAAAGTAGGTTACTTTTAGGCTGAGGTTAAGTTAGAATTAGGTTTAGATGTAATATGTTAGGTTTAGACTTAGGTTTAGGTATAGTAGGTTAAGTTAAGGTAAGTGTAAGAGGTTATGTTTAGGCTTAGGTTTAGGTTAGGTTAGGGTTTAAATTAGGTTTAGGTATAGTAGGTTAAGTTTAGGTTAGGTTAAAGTTAAAATTAGGCTAAGTGTAAGACGTTATGTTTAGGTTTAGGTTAGGTTAAGGTTTAAATTAGGTTTAGGTGTAGTAGGTTAAGCTTAGTGTAGGTTTAGGTGTGGGTTAGGTTAAGTTTGTGTTAGGTTAAGGTTAGAATTAGGTTTAGGTGTAGTAGGTTATGTTTAGGTTCAGGTTGAGGTGTAGGTTAGGGTGATGTTAAGTGGCCTATGTTTTGGCGTAGTAGGCTAGGTTTAGGTTAAGGTGTAGATTAAGTTTAGGTTGAGGTGTAGATTAGGGTTAGGTTAAGTTTAGGTTAGGGTTAGGTTAAGTTTAGGTTGAGGTATGGATTAGGGTTAGGTAAGGGTTAGGTTAAGTTTAGGTTGAGGTGTAGGTTAGGGTTAGGTAAGGGTTAAGTTAAGTTCAGGTTAGGGTTAGGTTAAGTTTAAATTGAGGTGTAGATTAGGGTTATGTAAGGGTTGGGTTGAGGTGTAGTTTAGGGCTAGGATTAGTGTAGATTAGGTTAAATTTAGGTTCAGTTGTAGATTAGGGTTAGGGTTAGGTTGAGTTTAGGTTTAGGTTTAGTTTGAGGTGTAGATTAGGGTTAGGGTTAGGTTAAGTTTAGGTTTAGTTTGAGGTGTAGATTAGGTTAAGTTTAGTTAATCTGCAGAAAATGCTCTGAAATGGTCTTTCAGTCACATACACAGGACTTCCTCTTGAGACCAGGCTGGACAGAAACTGATCCGGAAGCATCTGTCCATGGTGCTGAAAGTCCACTTTGAAGTGGCAGTTATCAACAGCAGCAGCAGCAGCAGCAGCTTGTTGTAATCAGTTCTGACTCAGAGCTTCACTGAAGCGTCTGAAGTCTTTCAGTTCCTCACACAGTCGTGTTGTAGGTAGACGAGGAGGCTGTACTTTTTTATTATTTAAATAAATAATTTTATATAATGTTATGTAAAGATGTTAATATGTATGTATGTATGTATGTATTTATTTATTTATTTACTTATCAATTTAAAAGGTAAAAGTGGGAGATACCCACGAACCGCAGGCAAATCACTGCTTACTGTCCTGATTTCCATGCACTTTTAAAATGTATTTTTATTATTAATATTATTAATTTATTTCTAATATGACCCCAATCTCAAATTTTCTACCCAATTCAGAAGGCCACCTGATGATCTCCCCTTTCATCAGAAGTCCCCCCAAGGTGAAGACTAGCACACATCTCCTCCAACACATGTGAAGCCCTGCTGTGTCTGATCCACTCCAACACACCACCACCAACAACACCATGTCTGTGTGCCATTGCAAAGCTGAGAACACTGACCAAGCACCCAAATGATACCTACCTGCTCTGTGGTGGTGTGCTTAAGCAGGCCTCTGCCTTATGACCTTTATTATTACCACCACCACCATGTCCCCCTATCACCATCATTAAGGGCCCTCATGTAAACACAATGTCATTGTACTGCAGTGTGGCTCTGTAAAGGCATTATGCAGTGCTTTTGACTGTGCTATGAAGGCGCTGTGTTAGCAGTCTTCAAATAATGCGAATCATTTGTACAATTCTGGCAGTTGTACTTTTCTGGAGTGTGTTTCACCGTGACAGAGCAACTTGAAGGAAATAATTTCTTGTGGAAAAATATATAGGAGAAAAAGCATGTCCCCTGTGCTCTGGTGCTCTGGAGTTCCAGCTACTGTTTTCTAGTTAAAAGTTTCCCCCTCGCTCGCTCACCTCTTTTACCCTGTACTGTTGGATCAAACTCCCAGCCAAGGGATCAAAAAGCAGAAAACAACTGATTTCTCCGGCTGAATTTGAGCTGGGAACGCCGCGGCCCCTGGTGAGCCAGCCGGGAGGAGGTGGTAGTGGTGGTGGTGGAGGGGGAGGGGGGGGTTGCTGTTATGGAGGGTGTTGGGGCGGTGGTGTGCACATTTGGGACGTAGCAGGCCATCTGAAAGCCGCTCAACTGTGGCTTTGATGGAGTATGTCAGGCCAATCAAGCCGGGCGGCGGAGGCTGATTGGCCCTGCCAGCAGAGCAGGGGCTCGGAGGAAGGTCTGATATTACCTGCACCTCCGTCTGACAGACCGGAGACGACCGCAGTGTGCCGGACCCGCCGCCAGACGTCCTGACCCTCAGAAGAAAGGGGGGAAAAAAGCCTCCCCAAGAGCATGTAAACAAACTATGACTGGTGGTGCTGCCAGATGTGTTCGTGAAGGGTTCTCCTGGCTGTAAACGAAAGGATGGATATGGGCACGTTTGCTCAGCTTGACATGCTGGTGCGGCTTGAGTATCGGGTTTAAAACGTCAGTGTGAACGCACCCAAGACTCATCTAATCCAGATTCAAATCCGATCACTCGAACCACTTCAGGAGGTGGTCTGATCTGAGACGCATTTGAGCCGCATGTTATAGCAGTGTAATCACATCCATCTTGCCAAGACGCGTTCCACAACCAAAGCCCCTCCCAGTACACCCCTGAAACACCAGTAATAACTGCCAAGCAATGGGCTAATTTGCATATTCCGTCCCACGCAGCAATTGGATTTCAGTCTGACTGACCGGAGACATTTGACTACAGAGTGTCCATTAAACCCACAGCAAACACCTACCTTGAGCTTTTACTCTCTGGCCACTTTATTGGAAACACCTGCCATGAGCTTTTACTCCCTGGCCACTTTATTAGAAACACCTACCTTGAGCTTTTACTCTCTGGACACTTTATTAGAAACACCTACCTTTCACTTGCACTCATTGGCCACTTTATTAGAAACAGCTACCTTGCACTTCCACTCTCTGGACACTTTATTAGAAACACCAACCTTGCACTTGCACTCATTGGTAACTTTCTTGGAAACACCCTTCTTGCACTTCCACTCACTGGCCACTTTATTAGAAACACCTACCTTGATCCTCCACTCACTGGCCACTTTATTAGAAACCCCTATCTTGTACTTCCACTCTTATTCCACTTTATTAGAACCCCCTACTTTGGTCTTCTACCGTAAGCTTTTACCCTCTGGCCAGTTTATTAGAAACACCCATATTATAGGTCCATTATAGCTCATGTGCAGGTTCCAGGACCACTGTTGACCAGATTTTATTTGGGTGGTGGACCACTGACACCCCAGATTATCCAATAGCCAAAAGTGGATCTGTGGACACAATCTGACCGTAGATGATGTAGAGTCAGAGGATGGCTACCCTAAACTGAGCATGGAGAACAGATGTACACCAGCAAGGTGGAGCTACCGAGAGACAGGTTTCTAATAAAGTGTCCTCTAGTAGAGTGCACAAAACATGAGCCTGGTGAAAAATAAGCTTTGAACACTCCAAAGGTAATCAGTCCTTCAGGCGTATGAGGAGTGAAGAACACTCCATATCCTCGGGAAGAAGATCAAAGCTTTCAGAGACTTGCCTTCCAGGTTTGATGAGGCATGTCAGATGAAGATGAGCAGATGACCCATGTTAATTAACGCTGAGTTGGGTTTAAGTGCTCTGCTGGCACTGAGGAACGGGCACTGATGGTGGGTTTTCTCATTTAAACAAGGGCTTCAATTATATGCTCCACTTTCTGCAATCTCATACAGCGCATCACTTCCACGGGCCGATATTGAAGATTGCTCCCTTGACAAATCTCCAAGAGGTTGGTCATCCATGCGCCGGATTTCAGTCTCACCACAGTCACACAGATACGGAAACAGCCAAGGCTGGCGCTAACCAAACTAACCGAACCCAAACCTAACCAAAGGGAAGGAATGTGGAGCAGTGGTGGGGTGCACGGTGGTGGCTGCTATTCTTCGAATCATCTACACAATTTGGACAAAAGTATTGGGACACTGGTTCATTCACTGTTTCATTTCTGAAATCAAGGATATTTAAAAAAGTGGTCACTCTGATGTTACAACTGTGATCAAGAATTCAACTTGAGAGTGTGTGTAGTGTGTGTAGAGTGTGTCGAGTGTGTCGAGTGTGTGGAATAAGCCTAAATATTGAGTGAATTTAATGTATTGAAATAGCAATAAAGGGAAAAGTGCGTTTTGCCTGGTTTTAGAGTTTTAATAAACCTGAACTGATGTTTTTAAACATGGATGCAACTTTTCTGTTCCTTACATCCACCAGTAGCTCATCTGACAGACCCACTGCGATCATTAGCTTGCTGCAAAATGCTGCAAATTACTCCTTACCAGGCCTGTAATCCAAGCATGTCCCATTCAGACACGCCACAAACAAGGTGGGGATAATCTGATATAATGGGGGGGAAGAGCCGGACGGCCCTCTGCTCCTCATTTCACACTGATTTTGTGCAATTTGTACTTGTATTTGTAGGAAGACGACACATCCTCTCCTTCAAGCTCTTTCTTGCTGCTTGCTGGAAATTCCTTTAGAAATGGAGAGAAATGCAGCACTTTAAGCTCCAAGAAATGGGAATTCCAGTAAATTCAGAATTACAAAGAATTCCAAAGAATTCCTGGGGAATTGAAGCCGGCTTTTCTTATGTTTTCTAAAGCTGTCTGTGACGGACAGCGTACTTCTGTTCAGGTTTATTAATAACGAGAGGTTATGACAAATGTTTATAAAACATTGGCTAAGTTTCCTGTATATTACCTGTAATAATTCATTTTCCTTTTCAATGTTGCATTAGAAATGATGTGTGTGTTTTTTCTGTCCTGGGGAAAAATAAGAAATCCCAAAAAATCAGGATTCCAACAAATACAAAAATTTAATACAATTTTAAATTAAAATAAATAGAAAAAATCATAAATGGCTGCTTTTCTTATGTTTTATATGTGTTAAGACTGTAAAAAGTTAAAAGACTATGGATTATTTTTCATGAAAATTTTCCTGAAAAGTAGTTTGTCAGTACTGGAATATTTGTTGAATTTATTTTTTAATTATAAATAAAATTTTAATGTAATTTGTTTTTATTTAATTACTTTTTCACATAAATGTAATTTAAATAATAAAAAAACTCACACACATAAAGGCTGCATCCCAAATCACCCACTAGCACAATAAGCAGTGTATAAGAAACAGGGCTCCACTATTAGAAGTGCACACCTGACTTGTGTACATTTGATCATGTTGTATAAAGAACTGCTTACACACACACACACACACACACACACACACACACCCATATATATATATATATATAGACAATCTGGCAAATATAACAATGCAGTCAGTGGAAGTCAACAGATCACCACCACATTTTTACACTTTCCTTCTATGTTCTTAAGACACACAAACAGCCTCTCTCTCTCTCTCTCTCTCTCTCTCTCTCTCTCTCTCACACACACACACACACACACGTGCTAATTTTCCTCCTCTCGCTCGCCCAGGCCTGCACGTCTGACACAATGCGGAGGAACATTTGTCATTAGTTATCAGGGCTTGATATATTGGTTAGCCTGCAGAGAAACAGCTGTTTCGCTCTAATCTCGGGGTGCATAGGCCAGTATTCATGACAGCCAGCTGCAGGAAATCACAGAGGAGGAAGAGTCCACCACTGAGAAAACACACACACACACACACACACACACACATACACACACACGTCGCATGCCTGCCTGCCTGCTTGCCCGCAAGATGCTTTACTATCCGCTGCTTGATATTTTATTTCCATGGCGAGGAGCCCCCTTCCCAATAGCCCCCCACCTGTAAACACATGCTTTACATAATAGACTATACAACACATTCACACATTCACACACTCACACACACACACACACACACACACTCACACACACTCTGTCCCATACTTTTTTTTCACCTCTGCTTAGATACACATAAAACATTTACAGATGCGACACATGCATGTACCCACACACACACACACACAAACACACACACACACATACAGGCATTTGATTTGCAACCTCAACCAGAACAGGGTGGTGAGAGATCCAGTGGAACCCCTTTCTCTAAAATACAGGCAATGCCACAGAAGAACCATTTTTGGTTCCACACTGATAAAAAAATCTGATCTTGGGTTCTTTACCTGAAAATTGACAAAACCTCAAGAAAAAGTTCTTAGAAAGAAAAAAAACATTCCTGGAGAGGTTTCTGAGGTTTCATACTGAAAACCTCAAAAAGTCCCTGAAGAACCATGTTAGTATAGAGATGGGTGAGTGTGCAGAACCTTCTAAAGATCTAAAGAACCATGACTGGATGTTCGGGTTCTTTTACCAGTTGTGAGGTTCATTAGTGTACGTAAACTCCTGTTAATTATTCAGACGTGGAGCTGTGAGTGCGGCCGTCCAGATAGTTCAAAAGTATTGGGACACACCTCCTAATCACTGAATTCAGATGTTTGCTTCAGTCCTGTTGCCACAGGTGTATAAAATCAAGCACCTAGACATGCAACTCCATACTAATGCCTACGGGTTTAGAATGGGGTGTCATAAAAGCCCCCCGTAAGCACACACTGCTGTACCAATAAGAGTTCTCCGGAAAGACCCCCATTGCCTACCTATGCTACCTATGTTATCATTAAAATACAGTGGCTCTGGACTGAGAGTGTCTACAAAAGGCCATAAATGTAAATAGTGCTTTTTTTTTACGTCCCTCATAGCCAGAACAGTTTAGTCTTGAAAATGTACAAAAACAAACACAAACACACAAACACACACACACGCATATACACGTTTTTCCTTCCCTCGCTCTCTGTCATAGCCATACATTAGTTCCTCTATTGCCCCCTTAGTTACTCTCCTGTGGCCTCTTATTGACAGCCCCCTGCAGTGAAATTTATGTCACATATTTAATATGGACATCGGAATGATTATCAAATCCATAGATGCCAAGAGAGGCCGATCAAGCTCTAAATAATGGATGAGGAAGATGTGACTCAATTTGTGAGCAGCGGCGAGAGAGAGAGAGAGAGAGAGAGAGAGAGAGAGAGAGAGAGAAAGAGAGGGAGAGAGAAGCATCGACTCCCCTCTTTTACTCCCTCTCTCTCTCTCTCTCTCTCTCTCTCTCTCTCTCTCTCTCTCTTTGTTGAATGTCATTATTCTGGTCGATTTTTTCTCCCCTCACTTGACATCATTCAGTGTAATCATCCTTCAATAAAAAAGCTGCTCGTAATAAAAGGAACAACCTGGGTCAATAGGAGGAATATGGAGAGGGATGACCTCTCGTGTGCTGGACAGCGTATAAATGGGCTCCTTCATCAGAGTGGAGAGGCCTGCAGCGCTTTAACAGGCACCAGAACCAGCCTGGAGCTTTTAGCACACACACACACACACACACACACACACACACACACTGGCCTGAATATGAGGGCTGTTAATGAATCAGTGCTGTAATGAAGGACTTACTGCTGCACTGGCGGCAGATTCAGAAGGCCTGCTTGGATCACGTGCAGCGGTCAGGGGGGTTTACGGGGCCGCTTTAGAATGTTATCACTGCCAATAGATTAGGACTCGCTGGTGCAGATGAACATGAACCTACTGACACCATGCCGCCTAATGCCAGGCGTGGGCTAGAGGGGTATAAAGCCCCCCAGCATTGAGCTGTGGAGCAGAGGAACTGCAGTGCTCTCTGGAGTGATGGATGGTGCTCCATTCAATGCTTTTTTTTTGAGTTGGGGATGATGAGGTGGGGTGGTGATCATCATCCAACATCCTGAATGCTCTTGTCACTGAATGCAATCAAATCCTCACAGCAATGCTACTCGGAAATGTAGCAGAAAGCCTTCTTCCCTGGACAGTCGAGACGGTTACTCCAACAAAAGCAGGATCAACTGTTTTTTAATATCCTGGATTTGGAAGAAACAGTGAATGAGCAGGTGTCCCAATACTTTTGTCCATATCATGTGGTTTAGCCTGAATTTGCCTCTCTGTGGAATCCCATCACTGGATGATTCATTTTTCTTTATAGAATGATTGAATTCTATTCTTTTTAAGTCAGTATAGTGGACAAAAGTATTGGGACACCTGCTCATTCATTGTTTTATCTGAAATATGTATGTGTATAATCGAATCGCTGATGCACACCCTCGTTCTCTCTCTCCTTCTTTCTCTCGCCCCCCTCTCTCTCAGCCTCCTGATCTCTCAATCTCTGGGTGCCTCTCTCAGCCTCCTACTCTCCGTCCATCTCGCTCTACCTTTCTCTCTCTCTCTCTCTCTCTCTCTCTCTCTCTCTCTCTCTCTCTCCCCCTTTCTCTCTCTCTCTCTCTCTCTCTCTCGCTCAGTGTACACAGATCACTCAGCAGACATGTGTCATGAACCCTTTACAAGCTCGAGCTCAGTACGATCAGGCCGTGTGTTTCCGCCGCTCTACCGAGTGCAAATCTCATCTCCCACCAGCACAGAGCCATCCCACCATTCAGCAGCCAAAGAGGTCAAATTAGCTGGCGGAATCATTTTCTGCCGGCTGCATGCCGAGATGTTGATTATCCCTGAGCCAAACATCATTTTTTATTGTTTGTTTATCAAAAATACCAATTGCTTTTTTAGTGTTTGAGTAAGATTGAAAGTTAATAGGAGAGACTAAAGGAACAATGGAATTGCACGGCGGCTATGGGAGATGTTAATTAATTCGCGGCCACCTCTGAGCTAATTAGCGGATATAAAGAGGAAAAAAGGGAAGTTAATGAGAGCTAATGTAACTGACACACTGAGAACATGGACTATTGAATTTGTGAATGAATGCCTGAAAAAGAAATGTTCAAAAAGTTTTCGGCTTGTTTGCTTGTTTGTTTTTCCTTCAGTTTTTGTTTACCATTTTACCCTCCATTCAGCCCAATTTGGATCGCTGATCACCTATCCCATACACTGGGAGGGTGACCCAAACATCTGACCCCCACTGCAGTCCAGTTTCTGGACTGCAGTCGCTGATGCACCGTCACCGGGCAATTAGTGCACCTGTGTACCCGGCTCTGATGCTTTGGCCAGCAGGCGGCGTTGCTCTGGAGTGATGTGGGGAGAAAGTGCCCTCTACCCACCCTGGAGAGAGCAAGGCTACTGCCGATGGCTTGCAGCAGACCGGGATTGGAACTAGCGAGAATCAGCCTTTGTTGAGGAGCACTTTACTCATAGTGAGTCACTGTCTTTCCGTCTGTCTGTCTACATGTGAGAGAGTTAATGCAAGGAAACGCTTTAGTCATAATACTTTGTTGATACTACCTCCACCATGTTTAGAGGCTGGACTTTAGCTTAGCTCTCATCTCTCATCTAGGAGTTGCATTCAGTATCTGCTAACTACGTAATCAAACACACTTCTGTGAGTCTTTAGGGTGAATCTGGAGAGATGTCTGTCAGAATGTGCTGAAGATGTTGCTATGGGAACATGAGAAGGTGATACAAATGCATGTTCAATTACATGAAAAGTTCATGTTGCGATTGACCACCTTGTGCCTCGCTCCTCGTGCCATTTTATCAGGAGTATCTTAGTGAAATTGGTGAAAAACGTAGCTGATGGATGATAAATGACGAAGCAGGATGGCAGGGTAACGAGAAGAACATCTGCTGGATGGAGATCAGCTGTATGAAGAACAGAAGCTCTGGCTAAGGCAACGGCCAGCAAAGCTGCAGCTGGAAACCTGAAGATGGATTTCTGGATTAGAGCATGGCCGTTGTAATCAACCCACATAAAACCTCAAATGCTGGACACAAATATGCCTCCCACTGAGTTCAGACAGTAGAAACCACAGCATCAAAACATACACACACACACACACACACACACACAGAGAGAGCTAATGTAGGCTAGTTTCTAGTTCCTGCATACATAACATTACAAGCTATGCAGATGTTTATGAACATTGTTTCCTGCTACATGTTGTTCTATGGTATTATTATTTTGCCCTATACACTATATGGACAAAAGTACCTGTTCATTCATTATTTTTTCCGTAACCAAGGCTACTAAAAAAGAGTTTGTTGGAGTAACGGTCTCTGTTAGAGTTTGGAGGAGCATTGCTGTGAGGATTTGATTGCATTTAATTATGAGCATTAATGAGGTCAGGATGTTGGATGATCACAACCCCACCGCATCCCCAACTCCTCAGAGATCACAGTTAAAAGTAAAGGTAAAGGTGCACGTATTCACTGCTCCACAGCTCAAAGCTGGGGGGCTTTATACCCCTGTACCAGCCCACGCCTGGCATTGGGCAGCATGGTGCCAACAGTTTCATGTTTATCTGCTGCAGAGATTCCAGTCTGTTAGCAGTACTTCTCTATAAGGACTGTGTGTGCATTTGCACATCTGTGTCAGCAATGGGGGCAACATAAAATAGCTGAATACATTCATCAGAAGGGGTGTCCACAAACATTTGGACATATAGAGTACATTTATACAATACTATGCATTTCTAATACTATATTTAAAGCTGAGGCAGAGTATTTACCATTCCCTCCTTTCACAGTTCCTCAAAGCTTCTTTAGCTAATGCAGTGGTTCTAAAATAGCAACCCAACAACTCGTCAGGTTTAAACTGTCTACAATGTCTCTATGCAGCACCAACATGGGTTTCACTATAGTTACAAACAGAAGAACCATACCAGTACTCTACAGAACTTAGAGTGTTAAGACTGGATATACATCTTGGAAGTTCTTTAAGGGTTCCTTAGTAAAGATCACACTTCTGCACATGTAGACTTATGTAAACTCCGGTTCTTAAATGGTTCTTACGGATACACATATTTATTTTGAAGAACTACATTTGACACAGAAGTTACTCAGAACCCTCAACAGCTAAACCTAAAACCAGGGGTTTGAGTGTTTAGAGCTCCACCTTTACCTTCACGACAGCTTCCATTCTTCTCAGGAGACTCACTTTCAATGATTTCTGCTTCCACCATCCAAGTCCTTCCAAACACATTCAAAGATGCTGAGGTCTGGACTCAAGGTGGGGTGGTCAGTCTATTGCTCTGAAACCATCAGCAGGAGCTTCAGCAGATCTGTCTTCTCACAGTGGATGGAAGGACAGAACGTCTGTGGTTGTTCTTAGATCTGAGCGGACCTCTTGATTTCCGTCTCTTCCTCTTGATCTTTGAATTATTTTTGGAGAATCTGAGAGTTCTGGAAGCTCCAGTTTTCCTCCGAATTTCCTCCTCCTGCTCAAGTGCAGTGTCTTGTATCTGATCTCCTCAGAGATATCTCCTTAAAATCAGAAATAAACTTAAAGGCTGTTCTGACTCTAAATTTAAAAAGATGTCTGACTTTCAAATCTAAGGGTTCCTGTACATATATCCATGCATGCGACAGGTGAATTTCAGGTAAACTAACCCCAAGTGAGAGGCAGCATGGCACACAGTCGGTCAGGAGGTGGGTTTAGATGGTAATTATCTTATCTCATGGAGTTTCTACCCCAGCCAACATGCCCATGTGGAGCCTGTATGGGAACTGAGGGTTTTGTCCTCGGGTTCCACGTTGGCCCCACATATGGATGCCTTCCAGGGTGAATGATGGGACCAGGAGGGGTTTAACATGGGCTCCACCTGTGTTACACACTGTACATGGGGTCTAGATGGGACCTGTGTGAAAAGCCCATTAATCAAGGTGGGCTCAAATGGGTCCCAGTAAAAACGTATGTCCAATGCCCACCTGGAACCCACCTGTTCCACCCATGTGAGTAGCAATCAAAGAACGTTTGGCGTCCTCCACTCAGACTCCTTTTCATCCCTGCTTTGACATGATTGTCTCCTCTGGAGCACTTATCTTCCCGCTACCTTGTTTGGGGTCATGGTGACATTTACTGCCGCCACCCCGAGCCAGAGTTCACAGGCAATTTGAATGAGATTACAGGCAGTAATGAATTCGGCGGGCTCGCCAGGCCATGGCGAGAGAGGCTAATCAGGTAATTGCGGCTTTCATAAATGTGATTTATCCAACAGGAGCAGAAGGCCCTGTGAAGATGGTGCAGTCAGAAGCTCGACCTGTAAAGACTTCAGTGGATGACACCGGCGGGGCGGGTGGGTTGGGTGTGGGGAGATGCAGGGGGGTTTTATGAGGCAGTCGCGAGCAGCTAAGAGCCCCTAATGACGGATGGGAGAGGAGGCTCCCACGGCTGGATTAGTGTCATATTATATAAATCAGGCGCGCAAATGGACATCCCAGCTCCATTCCTTCCTCTCTTCTTTGCCATTATACCCGAGCGCGTGCCACAGGTTCTCACTGAGGCTACGTCCACATTACAGCGCTGACAATCTGGATGTTTTTTTTTTAGGAAAAATTAAAACCACTTTGGCTATGTTTTTAGTACAGGGTTAAAACAGCACAAATCTGATTAATACAACAATGATTTGACATTGATCTGGATTTTCAGAGCTGTGTGAACACAAAAATCTGATTATTTTTGGAACCAAATTTAAAACAATTTTGCTACTTTTCCTATTACTGAGTTGAAACAGCCCAAATCTGATAAATGGATTTGATATAGATCAGAATTAGAAGTAGGATTCAAGGCTACATTCATGTTACCTGGTTGAAATAGCACACATCTGATTTTTTACATAAATGATTTGACATTGATCTGATTTTTTTAAAAACAGATTTTATTTTTATTTATTTTTATATTTATTTTTATTTTTTTCAGAGCTGTGTGAACACAAAAATCAGGAATTTAAACCAGATTTAAGCCACTTTATCTATATTCCTGTTACCTTTGATTTCTTTCCACAGGTCTGATTTTGTCATAGCTGTGTAAAAAAAAATGATCTTAAGCAAATTTAAAGCCACTTTTTCAACATTTATGCTACCAGGTTGAAAATAGCACAAATCTGATTTGACATTGCTCTGGATTTTTCAGATCTGATTCAAATCTGATTATTTTTGGAACCAGATGTAAGCCAACTTTGCTACTTTTCCTATTACTAAGTTAAAACAGCACAAATCTGATGAATGAATTTGGTATAGATCAGAATTTTTCAAAAATCTGATCTCTTACGTAGGATTCAAGGCTACATTCATGTTACCTGGTTGAAATAGTGCACATCTATTGATACAAGATTTTTTTACATTTGACATTGATCTGAATTTTTTTTTATTAATTATTTTTTGTATTATATTTACATTACAAGGTTACATTTGTATATATTCGATTTTTTTCAAAGCTGTGTGAACATGAAATCAAATTTCTGATTTTTCAAACCAGATTCAAGCCACTTTCAATATATGCACATTACAGGGTTGATGTCCTACAAACTTGACAGTGACAGATTTTTGTCACAGCTGTGTAAATGCAAAAAAAAAAGAAGATCAGATTCAAATCAGATTCAGATTTTGCCACAAATTCGGATGTAACCAAATCAGATTTAAGCCTTTTTGGTGATATTTTTCTTACAGTTACTTTTTAAATTCATTTTTTCCATATATATATGTATATATTCCATTCAGGACCGTGTGACTATGCAGGCATATATCGCTCATCATCCTCACTCTTTGAGGACAGTTTAAAATATGTATTTTATAAACAGATTTGTTGATTATTTTTATGATCTATAAGGGCTCTCATAGCATTTAGGAAAAGTACCCAGAAAGGAACACATTCGTGGGTAGTCCATGGCCGGGTCAAATGGGCAATAATGCTTCTACCGTGAAAGCATTACATATGGGCCAAAAACAATGGTCTGATTTCTCCCGAGCCTGCAGGCTCATTATGACTGGTGTCATTTTGCCTTGCATTGATTTGGTTAAAGCAGTGCTGTGGCTATTAAGTTGGGGAGGCGGAGGGAGGTCGGCTAGACGGAGGCCCTCGCTGAGCGAAATCTTTTTATCGGGAGCATTGATCAGCGTTACACAACACACCGTCAGCCTCCTGCCAGGACAGCGCGAATCTGTCTCTGCCCCTCTGGAAACTTCTTTAATATCAAAGCCGTCGTCTGACGTGCTACTGAGACGCGTGCTGAAAACAAGAGCCGCGGCAATTTGGACCCCGCTGACCCGCTCGCTTCAGATTTACTGTAGACTCCCCCATAAACACGTATGGACACCTGGGCTGTGGTGCAGCCTGTTTTTTAGCCAGTAGAAGAACTTTCTCTAGCCTGGCCCTCAGGAACATCGTCTATATCTGTGGAGGCTTTATGATTGGACACTACATTTTGGATCGTTTTTGTAAGGATTTGATTGCATTCAGGCACAAGAGCATTAGTGAGGTCAGGTTGAAGGCTGATGCTGGATGATTGGTTTGGCATCGCAAACGCCACTCCGGCTCTTCCCAGAAGCACTGGATGGAGCTCCATTACTCCAGAGAACGCAGTTCCAGTGCTCCACAGACCAATGCTTTATTAGACACTTTAGACATGGCATTAGACATGGTGACCTGGGCTCTCCTGTGTCTGAACTGCTAATATCAAAACCCATTATTTAATTAAATAACAAATAAATAAAAAGAACTGATTCATTTACAAATAAATCAAATATGCCTGAGGCCAAGACAGGTCTGAGTACAAACAGTACTGGAGTCCAAGGTAGACCTGATTCTAATTCTATCTAGTCTAAGGCAAATTCGAGTACAAATATTATGAATTGAAGACAAGTCTAAATCTAATACTATCAAGTCCAAGACAAGTCCGAGTACAAATATTATAAAGTACAAGACAAGTCCGAGTACAAATATTATAAAGTACAAGACAAGTCCGAGTTCAAATACTACCTAGGCCAAGGCAAGTCCGAGTACAAATACTACTGAGTCCAAGGTAGGCCTGATTCTAATTCTATCAAGTACAAGACAAGTCTAAATCTAATACTATCAAGTCCAAGACAAGTCTAAATCTAATACTATCAAGTCCAAGACAAGTCCAAGTACAAATACTATCTAGTCTAACGCAAGTCCGAGTACAAATATTGTGGAGTCTAAGACAAATCTGAGTACAACTATTATGAAGTCCAAGACAAGTCTAAATCTAATACTATCAAGTCCAAGACAAGTCCGAGTACAAATACTACCTAGGCCAAGGCAAGTCAAAGTACAGATACAGTTGAGGCCAAGACAAGTCATTGCACAAATACTATCTAAGCCAAGACAAGTCCAAATACAAATATTACGAAGTCTAAGACAACTCCAAGTACAAATACAATCAAGTCCAAGACGAGTACAAATAGAGTCAAAGACAAATCTGAGAACAGATACTACAGAGTCCAAGTACAAATGCTACTGCGTCATGTCTTGTGTTGCATTCTGCCAAAAAATTAAAAGCAAGAGAACAGCTCTTCTATAAATTCGTAGGCTCCATGAACGTCACTCCAGAGGTGAAGGTGGCAGCCTTTTGGTTTGAAAAGCAAAGCAGGACGGTCCAGGTGTCACATGGCCTCTTGTGCGTCCTTCTGCAACGCCGTCATGAAGAGGAGAACACAACGGCAAAGTGTCTTCTTTTCTTTGTCCTTCTTTATTTCTTTTTTCTTTACCTTCTCTATCTGGCACGAGTGCTGTTCAGCTTCTATAATGGAAAACTATCGCCAGACCTTTTCTTCTGTCGGAGCGGGTCAAAAGGTCACTGTTGATGTCACTCTCAAAGTAACCGGTGGCAAATAGGTCCTGACGTGTGCTCCCTAATAGCAGAATGGGAGTGGATGGCTCTCTTGCAGGGGAGACTGATAAGGCTCCTCAGGGTGAAAAGGGAGAGACGAGCAGAAGACATGGTCCATGAACCACGGCTCGGCCTTTTCTCTCAAAAAGAAAAAAAGAAAACGCTATTCACAGTAAAATCACAGAGCAAAATACAAGAAACTATTACTATTTTCAAATAAATAAAAATTATATACAAATTAATACTTGTTCATAACTCTAAGAGAGACCAGGAAATGGGTGTATAATAATGAATTATAACTATTTTTGGTGCAGAAACCATGAAACATAAATGTCATAATTTGACCTTTGGGGAAAATAAGATCCTAGAGAACTGTCGGGGTAAGAGCCTTTTAATACTGATAAGCTGACAAAGAGGAAGCATTTCTTTTACAACACAAAATACATAAAATAAATAAAAAAAGGCCTGTTTTATTATTATTTCGAAATAGTTATTGAATATTATTTATTTATAAATAATTAACCAAAAACAAATAATATAACAAATAATACATATATAAAAATATATATAAAAGTATATTTTTGTCATAATATATTCAAAATATTTCATAACACAACCTAAAACAAAACAAAGAAACAAATCAATTGGATTTTTATTTTTACATATTTTTATGTTTTGCATTGTGAAATAAAAAATAAAACAAATAAAAACAAATAAACATTTTTAAATATATACTTGTTTTCTTTATTATTAAATAAAATGGGTCCCCATGATAAACACTGTCCATGTTGCAATTGAACAAACTAAAAACATCTCTTTTATGATGAATTACAGAAATATATTACTATATACGCTACAGGATTATTCTGCGTACTACTTTACTTTACTATACTGTATTTTTTATATTTTATATTATTTTAAAGTTAAATAATAAATGTCCGGCTGTCACTTACACTAGCAGATCACACCTACATCAGGGCTTGTTTTTGACTGTTTGGTTATTTATTAAGAAAAGCAATAAAACGCAGTGGTCTTTCTCATAGTACAATAAACAAAGCAGTGATTCTGTGGGGCAGTGGACAGTATTTGGTGAGTAGATGCCAGAGAGACGGCAATAGGGGCAAAAGCTCTGCACTGTAGCGCAGTTTGTGTTGTATTTCAGTAAGTTTAAGTCTCAGGGACACTGTCCACACACGAACACATGGACAAACCTGGATGTATTTTCCAGTATGTGCGGACCACGTAAGCCAGCTAAGCTCCAAAAAACAGACTAGTTTAGGATTGGTTGTTTTAGTGATGTCACTAATACTAACCCTCCTCATCTATACGGCTATTTAGCCTGCAAACCTTCAGCTACACCTATTTACCCAGAGGTCATAAGGAGTGTTTGCGAGGCACAACACAGCAGAGCCAGTTAGGACAGAGGTGGTTTCCGTATATCAGTCTTAAAGGCACAGTATGCAACTATTTTTGGTGCAAAAACCCTAATAATAATAATTTAAAAAATTTAAAAATTTAAAAACACAGGAGAACCGTCAATACTGAGCCTTTTAATGCTGAAAGGCTGACAGAGAGGAGGCATTCTTCATTTTAAGTGCGCTCAGTAAAAATCCTCTCCTCTCCAGACTGCAGCTGGCAGTAAAGCTGTGCGGTGAGAGAAAGAGAGAGAGAGAGAGAGAGAGAGAGAGAGAGAGTGTGAGAGTGAGTGAGCAGGAGAGTGGCATGTTCTGATAGAGTTACACCCCACAAATGGAGTCAATCAAGAGTGGGCTGAAAAATTCATTTTCTGACAGGGGTGTCAGCAAGATCGCCAAGGCCCGATGACAACAAATCTATAGCGGCGGCTGAAAAAGAGCAGAGGGGTGGGGGGACGGGGTGTGTGGGGGGGCCGAAAGGGACAAAAAGAGAAAGAGAGAGAGTGAGCGAGAGAGCATCCTGACAGTGTGTAAAAGAGAAGTGCTTAGTGATCAGGGCCTTCCCTTTCAGCCATCCATAACCCAATTTCATAGCCGTGATTTCACTCCACCAGAGAGCGACACAGTAATCCTTAAATGACAGAGCGCCTGGAAGGCTGCTAGGGGTGTGTGACAGAATGTGTGACTGGGCCAGTACCGCATGCTCTTTCATGCTGACTAGGGAATCAGAAGTCTCGATGATTGGACACAAATGAGCAGACTCTTAATGGAATTGAATTTTCACTGAACAGCTCATAGAATTATCATCTTTCTATTATCTTCACCTTTCTTCATTCTGTTGTGCTGAATGCAGCTTTTCTTGGGATGCAATAATGCACTTCATAGCATTTATTTATTTTATTTTTTATTTATTTGTCAAATTTATCCTTTTTTCTACCCCCCACCCCGTGAATCCAGCCACTGCCTGAGGGGCACGGAGGAAAGTGCCGGGTCCCCAGCTCCACCACACCTGCTGGATCAACATTGCTTAAGACTGATGAGGGCAGAGAGCGCCGTCTACCCCCCTGGAGAGAGAGCACGGCCAATTGTGCTCCCTCAGACTCCAACAGCCGATGGCAAAGCAGCGTGGCACGGGATATATATTATTACTACACATTAATTGACAGAAGTATTGGGACGTCTGCTTAATTAATGTTTTTTCTGAAATCAAAGGTAATAAAAAGAGCGTGTCCTGCTGTTGTTGGAGTAACTGCCGCTACTGTCCATGGAAGGAAGGCTTTCTAGGCTGTGAGGATCTGATTGCATTCATCAACAAGAGCGTTAGTAAGGTCAGGATGTTGGATGATCACCACCCCACCTCATTCACAACTTCCCAGCTCACCCTAAAAGTATTGGATGGAGCACCATTATTCCATCATTCCAGAGAACACAGAAGTTCCACTGCTCCACAACTCAATGCTGGGGGGCTTTTTAAACCTGTCTAGCCCCCCGCCTGCCATTAGGCAGCATGGGGCCAACAGCTTCATAGAGTCCTATTCTATTGGCAGTATTTCTGTACAGGGATTGTAGAGCAATGGATGCAACTTAAAGTAGCTCAATGCATTCATTTGAAGGGATGTCCAGAAACATTTGGACATACAGTGCATATACTGATACACATAGTATATAGACTATATATAATAGTATTGTTATATAAGCGTATCACCCTGCTCTTCACACCGTTGTGGTCTCATTTCCCCTCGCCCTATTCGCCCCCGCCAACCTGCCCCCCTTCCCACCCTCACCCCCACCATAATTTGCAAGTCGCGAATGTAAAGTCTATAAGCTTTCCTCTGCCATATTTCCTCAGTGTTAACGTGTCGCCCCTGTTCCGCCCGGGGCAGGATGTGGGGCTAATGTGATGGCGAGGTTAAGAAAACACCAGTTCCCCCCTCCCAAATTGTGACGGATCACCTGTCAGTCTCAGCACAAAAAAAGTTTGGAAATTTGATCCGGCCTGTCATCGCACCCGTGGTTATGAATCTCTTCCTCTGAAGAGTCTCTGCTCATTCAGAGGCGACGTAGCGCTGCTTCGCACCACGGATGAGCGAGAACAAGCCACTCGGACCGCCGAAAAGAGAGAGAGAGAGAGAGAGCGAGAGAGGTTAAGCGTAAACAGCTTCACTTCACTATAAGTCGGCCGTGTGATAAGTTACACCTGCAGGTAACAGCGCTGGGGGTGGGCTGTGCGACTGCGCCACCACGGTACTTTTTCCTGGTCATTTTTATGAGACGTGATGGCATAGAATTTGGAATATGAAAAATGTAGCACTGCAGTTTATTGTTCTGCATTTTTTTCTACAGAACTATTAAAAGAAATTAATAAAGTTAAATTAATATCCTGTCATAATTACATCTATATTACATTGAAGGCGTTTAGCTAGTTAGTTTGTAGAGCCTAGAGTCAAAAAGATCCCTCTAAGCTTAGATACGACTAACTACAGAGGTCAGTATGAAGACCACTGTACTCTTCCAAGTACTCTCGGAAGAGGTGTGTCCTCAGTCTAGGTTTGAAGACAGCGAGCGTTGGACTCTGCTGTTCAGACACCCAGGGGAAGATGGTTGCCAGGACAGAAAACAGCCTGGACGCTCATTTTCCATGGATCTTAAGGGATGGAGGGTCAAGCTGAACCGTACTTAAAGCTGGAAGGGCTCTTAGCTAGTTTGTAGAGCCTAGAGTCCAAAAGATCCCTCTAAGCGTAGATACTACTAACTACAGAGGTCAGTATGAAGACCACTATACTCTACACTACACTTTGCCCAAGTACTCTCGGAAGAGGAGGGTCTTCAGTCTGGGTTTGAAGACAGTGAGCGCTGGACTCCCAGGGGAAGTTTGTTCCACCACTTCGGTGCAGGACAGAAAACAGTCTGGACGCCCGTCTTCCGTGGATCTTAAAGGATGGCGGGTCGAGCCGAGCCGCACTCGAAGCTGGAGGGGCTCTTGGTGCAGATTGGCTTCTGACCATTGCCATCAAGTACGGAGGGGCTGGCTGGTCCAGTCCTGGCTTTGTAGGCCAGAGTCAGGGGGTTGAATCTGATGTGGGCAGCAGCTACAGGAAGCCATTGTGGAGAGAACACAGCAGAGGCGTTACAGAGGAGATCTGGTGGCAGTACTGTTGCAGTGAGTTTTGCAGTGACCAGCTTACACACAGCTAAACCCAGTAGTAGAAGCCGGTCTTGCTATCGTGATACATGAACATGTGTGAGTGTTGTTTTTGCTTCTTGTGGCATGGTCACTGCAGGGGGAGGGGGAGGTGGTGGAGGAGGGGGTGAGTACGGGGACGGAGCGGAGGGTGGAGGTGTATGGGTGAGAGGAGTTTATCTTTAACCTCTGCCTGAACTGCAGATGACCCCTGCAGCAACCCTGCAGTCAACTGCATTAGCTGAGAGTAAACTTAGGGGATGGGGTGAGGGGGAATGGGAAGAGTAAGTGTGTGTGTGTCAGTGTGTGAGTGTGTGTGTGTGATTGCGGACAAAGCATGGAGGCTTTCCAAGCTATCCATTACAGTTGTTTGAAAAAAAGATTAACCCAGTCAGGTTCAGCTGAAACCTTTCAGTGTAGGCCTGGTCTGACCTTTAACCTTTATTGTTATTAAGATTATTAGTTATTATTATTAATATTATTATTATTATTACTCATAGATATTTGAAACAAGCCGATGCATACAACAAAGGAAAGGAAAATAGCACCATGCAAAAGTTTGGGCACCCCAAAAGTTCAATTTGAACTCTCAGACCTTAACTACTTTGTCAGGGCCATAATCATTGTTAGGAAATGTCAGCTGATGCCAATTCCAAAGCCTTAAGAGCTCTCTGACACCTCAAACCCTGTCCCAGCAATCTGCAGCAGACATCACACCATCTGTCAACAGCTGAAGATGTCAGAATAACGATCTGTAGTGTGGTGGTGCGCTGTTCTACCATACAGATATGTGCACAAAATGACGATTTTGAGAAGCTGGGTGTCCACAAACTTTTGAACAGGCAGTGTATACTGCACGGCTGCCTTTCACACCAAACTCGATGTATCAGAAGACTGTAGTTTTGCGATTTCCTGCAGGCGACATGCCTATCACAGCCCTCAGCCAGCCGTGACTAGGGTTGACTACTGCCTACTTAATTGAACTCACTGTGTGTCCTCCTCACCTGCAGAGGGAGCTGCGTCTTCAAGACCTGTTCACAAACAGTTCAAACTCAGTCACCCTCCATCCGAGTTGTGTGGGGAAGCTCCCCTAAAGCTTAATCTGTGAATCTTCTTATAATCATCTTTCTTCACTCACTTCCATAAAGCAGAACACAGTGTTTACTCTGGCGGGCCCTGTCTCAATTCACTCCCTCACTCAATCGTCTGCCCTATGTAGTGCACTTTGTAGGTCCTAAAATAGCAGCACCTCCACCCAAACAGTGTAACTGATCTGTCTGATCTAAAGGTGCTACATTATAGCAGGCGTTTAGTCAGCTCGGTATTCACCAGTGCACTATGTAGGGAGTATGATGTGATTTGAGACAGGGCCGATCAGAACTTCGCTACAGAGTTGATCCTGTCCTCCTGACAACTCGGCAGAATTCCAGAATTCCAGAAAAATCACGCCCCCTCCAGTGTGAAGGAGGTGCGGAAAATGTTCGGAAAACGCGCCTCCTTTATTCGCATCACGCTCAGCATGTAACGGCCAGAGAGAGCAGGAAGATGAGGCTGACAGCGATGGAGAGAGATTCAGAGAGTGAGAGAGAGAGAGAGAGAGAGGGAGAGAAAGACAGTTGTTGAGACTGGTGGGCCGTTGGCCTCCTGGCTGGTGTGTGTCCGTGGCCCGTGTTGTGCGCTCCTCGGCAGGGGGCTGATGGGGCTTTCAGGCCGGCGTGCTGGAAAACACAGCTGCTAACAAACCACTCCACTTCACTGAGGAAGGACACAGATGCCATAAATGAGTTGACATGATGGGCGAGAGGAGCTCCATTCCAAGCTAAATCACCCATTCAGCAGCGAGTTAACACGAGGGGGAAATAGAGTGGAGGAACCTCCGAAACTCCGGCCCACGGAGATCAAATCCCATGTGGAATGGAAGAGCGAGCGAGAGCGGGGAGAGGGAAAGAGAGAGAGGGAGAAGCTTCGAATACTGGAGACTGGCTGGCTAAAGAATTCCTTGACTGCCTCGCCTCTCTCTTCGCTTGTGTGTGTGTATGTGTGTGTGTGTGTGTGTGTGTGTGTGTGTGTGTGTGTTTTCATGTTTTTAGCTCGTAGTTTGTACCAGATGTTCTCATATAGTTTTGCAGCTTATTAATGTGATCGCATAAGAGGCAAACTATCTGAAACAGTGTGCACATATTCATCTTTTGGATAAGTGCAGTAGTATTCACACCAAAATTTGATGGCCAAAACACTCCCATAGAAATGCATTGAAATCTGTCCGTAAACTTTTAACCCACAAATTCTCGGCATGGCACATTTTCCAAGCTACAGCCACAAAATGTGGCAAAATCGTAGAACCAATAATATTGTTTTGTGCCGTTTATTTTTTGAACCGAAGTGGGGCAAAAGTTTTGGTACCCCCCATATTTTAGCCAAACGTACTGGATGGGCTTTTGGACCAAGCATCTTTTGGGCAAATTTTTGCACCCCACATTTTACAACACATCTATACCATAGCAACACCTTAGCACCCAACACCCATATCATAACAACACCTTAGCACACCAACCTTAATAACCCACAGCTATACCATAGCAAGACTTTAGCGACTGCCTACCAACACGCCTAGCAAAACCATGGCAACGCCTAAGCAACCACCAAGCAACACCTATGCCATAGCAACACCTTAGAAACCAAAGAGTAGTTTCTGCAGAAACAGCACTTTCTAGTTTACATTTTTTTGTGATGTCACAATAACATTTTTACATACTACACACTCCTCCCACAGCTGTTTAGCCCCGCCCACTCACACTGTACTAATTAGGAGTGATTCGGCTTGGATTGCTTTCTGAACAAGGCCAATCAGAACAGTGCTCCATTGCATATTTTCGCTGTCCTCCTGAAACACTGTATCTCCAAAATAGCAACTTTACAGGAGGAGAAACCCCTCCTAACTTTCAATAGAAGTTAATGTAAAAAGATTTTAATTTTACTCATTTTGGAGTTTCTATTGGTCCATTCATCATGAAATTTTGGCACAGTGTAAAAAAAACACCTTCCAGATGCATCTTATGTCAGAAAGTGAAAAATGGCAAAATTGGAGACACAAGGTTTTTGTTTAACAGTGATGATATGTTAGCTTTAAAGGAACAGTAACAAAAACAGCATTTTTAAATATAAGAGATACAGAAGGGTCGGTTCTGGATTATGACCATACTCTGTACATGGACCCACAGTAAAAGTCATAAATAATAAATAAAATACAAAACAAAATATATAGCATATGGGCCGCATAGCAGTATTCAGGTTGTTGTGTATATTTGCTGCTTTTGGAGAAGTGCTGTAGTATTCATACAGTAAGCGGCCAAAACACTTCCATAGAAATGTACTGAAATGTGTCCGTAAACTTTTAACCCACTTTAGAGTTCACATTTTTTGAGCTACAGGCACCAATTTTGGCCAAATTGTAGAACAAATTAATTTTTGAACTCTTCCCATATATGGTAAACATATGTTTATAAATTTAATTTGATAATTAGGAAATACACTAATCAGTAAAAAAACCCCACAAAGATAACTTTACAAGTCAGTGATTGTGTGAGTGTGAGATCATATCTTCTAAATAATCTTTTTCCTCCCATCAAAAGCTGTAAAGTGACAAACCCAACTTGCCGCAAACGACGCGAAAGTACCCTCGGATCTCCCTATTAATTCCAACCAAGAATTAAATGATCGCTCTCTTATGGCTCTAATTTAATAAACGAGGCATAAATCAGCGCTCAGTATGCCTAATTAAACCGGATCCGTGAGGGGAATTCTCCTCGGCCCTTCTCGACAACGCCGTTACCTTGTCTGGCTCTGAACCAGGGCGATCCCAGTTAGTGCTGGTTGAGTGTGCTGGAAGGACTCCTCCATTAGCAGAGCTCTACCTTCACCGGGATCAACACACGGCCCCTCATTAGAGACTAATTCAGGTGGAATTACTGCCGGCACAATGGTGTTAATAGCAGAATCCGGAATGGGAAAGCCGGCTCTGTTAGATCGGGGCTCGGGTGAAAGACAGCGTACAGAAATCCTGGGGTCTGGGGTCCTGTTGGACAGCGTTGCTTTGATGGTAAGGCGTGGACCTTAATTTCCTTTCCAATATGGACAAAAGTATTTGGACAAAGTTGTATAGTAATGGTTTGGCAAAAATGCTTATTTGCCTATTAGCACTGAAGCTTATTGCTAACAGTTAGCATTAGCATTAGCATTTCAGGCTTGATTTGCACAGCATGGTTTGCACAGTGCTAATTGCTGCCTATAAGCTTCCATTACTTGTTAGCGACATTAGCCTCCCATCTCCAGGCTGAAACTAAAAGACCAGACTTCGGACGCCAGACGTGACTCGGCTATAGGTATATTTGGGGTCAGAGGAAAAACTGTGTGAATTTCATTTGTGACCTGACTATCACTTTAAGGCCTTGGCTCTTTGCCAGCGTCACATATAAACATGGTTGGAAACACTGTGTGGTCCCAGATGCCATCGGCGTTGTTTGAGGATGTGTGGTGGAAGTGTTTGCAAAGCTCTACACACTCACACACACTGTTCTCCTGGTTTTGAAGGCCTGTCATTGGTTCTGTTCTGATCTCAGCTCCCGAGTCCCGAGGGGGAGGAGCTCAAATTGGATTTTTTCTGAGGGTGAGAGGAGAGGAAATCACACACTACTGAACTTACACCCCCACTCCCCAGTAAATAAGCCCCCTACTGACCAGCACACACACTGCCATCACAAGCATTACCACACACATACATATACACACTTTGCCCACTCATATACACACACACACACACACACCAGTGGAGAAGCGATTAGACGATTAGACACGGGCCTTCGGATAGTAAATGCTAAAATTCAGTTAAAGGATGCGAACGTTGGACATTTTCACAGTGCATTGTGTGTTGTGCATACAGTAGATGGCCAGGGAGTGATGCACACACACACACACACACCAAACACACACACACACACACACACTTATACACGTAAAAGGAGGGGGAAAAAACGGTGGTGGAAGAAAAAAAAAAAACTTTTTGAAAGTCTTTTCAGCATTTGTTCTGCACACTTACCTACAGGCGTTCGGTGGGGGCCGCGGTGACTGGGGTCCCATTTGGGCCCCAGCATGGGGCCGGCGAGCCCCTCAGCTGTAAAATGAAGGCAGCGGAGCGCGGGGGGAAAATGGATTAGAGCGGCTGAGATAAAGGAGCCTCAGCCAGCCGTGAGCTCAGCAATGGGGAAATAAGCGCCGGACAAATTGTTTTTGGTACATTAAGTACCTGTTACTTTATTTCACAGATGGAAAACAATAACGCGGGGCTCCGGGGGTCCGCAGCCTTTCTCGAAATATCCACAAAGTCGCCCCCGCCTCTTCCCTTTGTATGCAAAGCGGCTTTCTTGAGGACTTTTTTTGCAGGGGGGGGGGTGGGGGGCTCAAAAGGAAAGTGGAGCGATTGACAAATCCAGCATATGATGATAAATGACAAAGTGCCCGGCAGGCAGTCAACAGGCTACTGGGGGAAATCATACGGAATATCCATGTTAATAAAAATAAAATAAAATAAAGAAAGTGGGGTGGGGGGGGTGCTCTCGCAGAGTGAACGGGCGCAGGGATTTTTCAATTAATAAGCAGCGTGGCGCAGCGGAGCGGGGCAAATTGAATGAGTGTGTCCGATACGGGATGATTTATCCATTCAGACTGATCTAACGGCCCTGCCGAGCAGCTATGACACTCTGACAAGGCCACAATGGATATGAAAAATGAGGCAATAGCACGCCGCTAAAGCTAAATCTGAGACTTTCAAAGCCAAATGCGTATAAAAAAAGAGAAACAGACCCCACACTTATTTAGAGTCGTGTAATGAAGCAGATGAATTTGTGGAAAGTGCAGAAAAAAGGGCAAAAATTAAAGGTAACGTTTGGTTGGGAGATCGCACTGCAAATGCTTGGATGTAGCTCACCCCTGAATTAAACTGTTAAGATTGACATAAAGTCATCCGGGGTGGGTTTGGTGTGAAACAACCCCTTCTTGAGACGCTTACCGAGTCACAGAATTGTTCATAGTGGTGGTGAATGGATGCAGACGTCTAGACAGCTTCAGTGCCTTCTAAAAAAGCTACCACACAAACACCCTGACTGATGTCCGAGACTTTCATTTGCTGTAGTTTTGCGAAGATTTTTTCCTAAAAATGTTAATTTCTTTGTTGCTTATTGACCATCATCACTCCATATCTGAAATTCAGTAAAGGTGCACGTAGTGAAAGGTGAACAGTAGTAAAGGGCCTTACTCAAGGACCCAACAGTGGCAGCTTGCCAAGCCTGGGAATCGAACCCACAACCCTGTTATCGATATCCCGGCGCTCTAACCGCTGAGCCACCACTGCCCCTCAGTAGACATGGCCCAGCCAACATGTGGGTCTTGTGGGTTCCAGGTGGGTTTCAGGTGGGCATGGGCTCTGAATGGGTTTGCACATACATTGTTATATCTTGTCCAATGTCACATGGGTCTCATTTCGGCCCCTTATATACTGCACAAACCAGACAGGACCCATGTTTAACCCGTCCCGGTCCCTGGTGAGCATCCATATGTGGACAAAACGTTCTGGTTCCCAGTCAGGCTTACAGACCCCACATGGACATGCTAGCCGGGGTATAGGATGACAGCTGTTGTTTAAAGGTTAAATATCAGTCGTAGACTGGAATCTGTGCCACGGAGATTTAGTCTAATCTGAGCAGAAAAGGAGGTCGTACCCAGTTTTAGTACCATGTTCCTTATAACAGCTATGTGAGCCAAGGTGGTGGGATACTGTTCTTTCACCTTATTAAATGGATTAGGGTCCAAACACAAGCCGAAACACCTAATCGTGATTAAATGTGTCGTTTGCCAGCCGCAGTACGAATCCATCTCAGTTCCACTAACTGAGCAGGTGTTACTACGTACGACCTACGCCCGTCTTAACCCCATCTCATTTAGGCCCGAAACAAAGCAGCTTCTCTAGCGATTGGTCCTCAAAGCGCTGTAGCGGAGGCTTCTCTGAGAGAGAGGCTCAGCAGAGGCTGCAGATGAGGCCGGCTGTCTAGGTGAAATATGGCTCAATCAACAGGCACTCAGCAATCAACTCGGACTTGTCAGTTTTGATCTATCCGATCATCGCTGTGGGTTGTTTGGCAATGTCTAATGTTGTGTGAAGATGGGCCTTTCATATTCTCTATTGTTTTCTCTTGTCCTCCACTGCACCTCCATCAAAACCAAGAGATGCCCCAGCAAGTAGAAACGGCGGCGAGGGGAATGGAGGGGATAAAACAGCGATGAAATTTAACCCTTTCAGACGTCATCACTGCGGAGCCGGAGGCTAGGAGCACTCACACCGCTGCGCTGGTAATTGGTTCCTCTAAATCTGCTGAGTGCAGACAAAAGCCCGACACCCTTTTTCATCAGAGGTAAGAAAATAAAAAAAACTTAATAGACTGACCATCTCTCTGTCTGTTTTGTGTGCCTGTCCCGGTGGTCATGATGGATGTCCACTTTAAGCAAATAACACCATGCTGGCTCGAGGCTGTAGTTATGAGATGATCCGTGGTGGAGTGCTCCTACTAAGTGTTGCCCACTGCTGATACTAATGGCTTTATAATGCTGGGAATCCATATATCGTCATAACTGATAGGCATGCGTGATCATAGCGGTGTCATCATGTTACCAACAATTAGATCTGACTGTTTATTTAACCCGTTATGTGATGATTTTATGTGTTTATCAGCCGTAACATTAAAACCACCTGCCTTTTACTGTGTAGGTCCCCCAGTCGTGGCCTGCCTAACGGGCCAGCCTAGAAGAGGACATTTCGCTGATTGACTGGCTGAGTGTGAGTGAGTGACCGACTAACGAACTTTTCTAAAATGTGCCTGTGCCCAGTCTTAACGCACCAGTCGTCGCCCTCACTAAATATTGCTACTGCAGCGTTACCATCGCTCCCGTACCGGCTGCAGGACTCATTGCTGCAGCATTGCTGCTACTGCTGCTTCTGCTACTGTTAGCCTCGGGACCGTTTTGGCCGCCTGCCTTACCCAGCATTGCTACCACGGTGTAAACATACCAGCCGTCGCCCTCACCCAGCATTGCTACAGCAGTAGTGGCAACGCTTCTGTGCCTGCTGGCAGCATTACCATCGCCGGACTCATCCAACATTGCTACCGCGGCGTTGGCATTTCTACTGTTCCTACTGCTACTGTTAGCCTCGGGACCTTTCTGGCTGCAACCTCACCCAGCATTGCTACCATGGTGTTAACGCACCAGCCGTCGCCCTCATACTACATTGCTACAGCGACGTTAACGATGCCCAGCATCGCTACCGTGCCATTCGTCACAAGCCATATTCATGAGGTCCTGGGCCCTTCATATCTAAAAACTAGCAAACGTGGTCTACATCTCAAGGCTTGAGTCCTTTACCAGGCAGCGTCACAGGAAATGCTACAGGAAACATAACAGAGGTCATTTTATACCACGGAACCTTTTTAGTGGATAGTGGATTTCACATTTGTGATGGCCGACAATCTCAGACATTGGCTTACAGTAGTTTTCAGTATGTAGACTGTATGCTAATGCTGTGTGGAAATAATACAGCAAAATGACCCAACAGGGTAATCTCGGTGTTTACAGAGCATGCAACAGTGAATGCAAGCTAAATAGCCACTAAATGAACTGATGTCATTTGTATAACAGTAATGTTTGATTTCATTTAGTTAACATTTAGCATTTTTTAGCATTAGCTTTCTGGGACTGAGCCTTTCTATCCCTTTCAGTATAATAGGCAAAATATCTTGGGCTTGACATTTGTGATGGCCTACGGTCGTAAACACTTGCTTACAGTAGATCTGAACATGGGATTTTATGCTTATACACACTGCCTACTGACAGATTGAGGGATATGGAGAAAAAAAAAGGATGACTGGAGAGAGAGAGAAACTGAGAGAGAGAGAGAGAAAGAGAGAGAGAGAGACTCTGATGAGGAGTTCAAACCACTTGAGCGGGCGAGCGAGCGAGCGGGCCAGCGAGGCAGCTGGAGCGCGGCCGGCGCGTGATTGAATGATCCTATTCCCGGGCTTTTTTTCTTTAGACAACGGGCAGCGGGCGTATGAAGATTGATACAGAAGTGCTCGCCTCGCTTTGCTGGATCATCAAACGGATTGATATTATACTCCCTCTCTGGATGAAGACAAAGTAAGTGTTATCATACTCAATACAAGGGCTTGTCAGGGCCGGAAAATCGGGCCGTGTCGCTGCTTACAGGAGCGTTGCGCCGACTGTCATGCGGATTTATCGGCTGGATGTGGAGCAGCGTTGTCTGCTGGAGGGGTGCTGCTGCTGCTGCTGCTGCTGGTGGTGGTGGTGGAGGAGGAGGAGGAGGGGGGAGAGGGGTTCTGCAGACTGAATTACACACCCAGGCTGGAGATGTCATCTCTGCCTACTTTGTCATGGCCAGTATCTGTGAATGAGGCCTAGTCGAACACACACCCTTTCATTCATACACAGCTGAAGTGATACTTAGGCCAGAGATCAGACGTACTCAGCTTTGTCTTTTCCTGCAATGTAGTCGTGTAGTTGGTCATACATGAAATATTTGGGGTCGGAAGTTTAGCGATGGAACTACGAGACTAATGGAAGCTTATGAGCGCCAGTTAACATATGTTAATAAATAGGCTTGTGGTCATGTGGTTACTGACAGTGTCGACTAAATTAGCTAAGGAAGGAACTGTCTGATCTACATTTTGATGAGCTGAACAAATATTATAATAATTAATAAATGTTCATTCTAATAAATGTATTAGTCTTGTCGTTTTTTTTTTGTACTTGTGTGGATCAGATGTCAAGCAGTTGATTGACCTAAGCTGGAAAGTTTCCTCATGTCATGCGGCACAACCACCAAAAATGATTCTATAAAGCTTCAAAGAAAGAGTGGACAGGTATAGACCTTTATCACGGTCACTGCGTCGCCATGTCACCAAGGCTCTGAACAGCAACATGCTCCCAGCTTTTTAGCCTCCCTCAGAAATCTTCATTGGGCTTCAGCACAGCCAACAGGAGGGCAGTTAGCATGTCTGGAAGTCCCTCTAACATGGACGAAAGTCTAGTTAGTCTTGGACGCGAACAGTAGTATGACCAGGCACGTCTGCTAGCGGGGCTCAGCGGTTTGTTAGCTGATTGTTAATAATGACACATGGTGGGTGGAGCTTTTCAGCTGGAGTTGAGCACCCCAAGTGACCTTCATATACTGTACATAAAGAAGATCTATAAGGGTGTCCAAGTTATATTATTATAACTTGCAATTATTAATATATATATATATATGTATATATATGGATTTTGGGATATTTTTGAATCTATGTGTATATTGAAAATGATTTCTTATGTATTTTGTATTCTATATATAGAATTTCTAAAATTATCTTTACGATATCCTGTATTTGCCACTGACCCGAAAAGCAAATCAGCAGAGTGTGCGCAGCGCGACTTACAATAAGGCCTTTGGCTCAGGCTTTTGGAAGTCCTTCAAAAAGGCCGTCATCTCAGAAGGACGTGTCAGATATGATGGAATGCGAGTCACAATTTCCGCGGAGTAAATATGAAAACTTATTGGAAAACAAATAAATCCAGTGTGTAAACAACCTTGAGTGATTATTCCACGGCACTGCAAGATACTGCTTCTCCGCAACCTGTGTGTATATGCATGTATTTGAGTGCTGTGTACGTGTATGTGTGTGTGTGCGAGTGTATGATCTAACACCGGCCCTATAAAGCGGATGATAACATCCACAGCTACTGTCTGACATTATGGGCCGTGCTGCAATATGACTGGGAGACGCGGGCCTTTCTAATATAACTATGTGCTTGTGTCTATGGTGGGTTTTTATGGCCGCCATAAAGCTGCCAGTCATGTTTGAATACCCTGTGCTCTCTTTCCCTGTAAAAGGCACGTCTGAGAAACATACGCCGGCACTCACACATATTTCTCTTCCGATCCATCATTTTAAACGTCCGCCAGCGTCTCCCACCATAACGGCGGAAGCTGCTGAGCGTCTCAGACCCGGCGTTTCAGGGTTATGGGGGCTTAAAGTGCGTACAAACCTTCCAGTGCAGTTTTAGAGTAGTTACAGCCTAAGCAAGATACATTACATGTCCAAAAGTTTGTGGACACCCCTTCTAATGAATGCATTTAGTTGTTTTAAGTCGCACCCATTGCTGACATTGATGTGCATTGAACGCACACACAAACACAGTTTGTCAATTCCCTGTAAAGAAGTACTGCCAATACAATAGGACTCTCTGGTGAAGATAAACATGAACATATTGGCACCATGCAGGCATGGGCTAGAGGGGTATAAAGCCCCCAGCGTTGAGCTGTGAAGCAGTGGAATTGTGCTCCATCCAACATATCAGGGAGTTGGGGATAATGAGGTGAGGTGGTGATCATCCAATTTCCTGACCCAATGCTCCTTCATAATCTAGTGGAAAGCCTTCTTCCCTGGACAGAACTTTTGATTTCAGAAGAATAATGAATAAGCAGATGTCCCAATACTTTTGTCCATATGGTGTAGTAGATCCATGGAGCTGTCTCTCAAATGAGCAGTGAGTTATTGTGCTGTACTAGAGGTCAAATGCTGCACAAATGGGGAGGTCATGTGGTTATATACGATCTGTTGCATTTACAAACTTCCAGTGGCCGGAGAGGCAAGACCACCACTGTGACACACACACACACACACACACACATTTACACACGATTTCCCCCCACCGGGTGGGATCAGTTTCCAGGCAGCACAAAGCTAACATGGGGGCAGTGTTGGTTATGATGTGACCCTGTCAAGTCAGTGACCCAGAAGAGTGACGGGGTGATTGGCTCGATGTCACCCCGCACGGGGAGCAGGGATTTGGTGGGGGTTGGCGGGGGGTAGGAGATGACGGGGCAGCATCTGGGTCACGCCTGAGATCCGTCTCTACAGCCGGACGATCCATCTCCCTTTTAGCCTGTGTCAGAAACGCTTTAGCTGATGATGATTTGACAGCTAGCCCAGACTTAGCGTAGCGCTAAGAGAAAGAGCTAGCTATTCCACTGCAGATGTGTTCATTTTTTAGTAGCGACAGAACGTAATTAGCCAAGATGGCAAGAAGAATTTCATCAAGCAGTGCACTGAACAGCCATAACATTAGCACCACTACGCTAACACTAATACTAATATTGAGTAGGTCCAACTTGTCATGGCATGGACTCCACAAGACCTCTGCAGGTGGCCTGTGGTGAGGTGGGGCCTCCCTGGATCGCATCAGTGAACCAGAGGTGCCCGAGACCCTGTCGTTGGTTCACTTCTTGTCCTTTCTTAAAGCACTTTTGGTAGGTACTGACCACTGCACGCCAGGAACACCCCACAAGACCTGCCTGATGCAATGCTGGGAAGAAGAAAAACAGCACAGGCCAGTATTTGCTATGTTTTGGATGCTGTTATGCTGGACAACCAGCACTAGTATTCTATGGCTGACCAGCTAAACCAGCGCCAGACCAACACTAGATCAGCAAACTCCAACACAAACCAGTATAAACACTGCGATTGTGGCGGACTGAACCATACATCCATATTCTTCTCCACTTAACTCTCTCTGCTGTCCAGGGAAGCTGTCCTTTTACTAGCTTTTGGTCAGGATGGTGTATGATCCCCACCCAACCCCACCTCATCCCCAACCCAACTTAAAAGTACTGGATGGAGCTCCACCGCCATCATTCCAGAGAACACAGTGCTTCCACTGCTCCACAGCTCAATGCTGGCTGTACTTCTCTACAGGGACTAGACAAGCTATGTGTGTGCATTTGCACATCTGTGTCCGCAATTGGTGCCACTTAAAGTAGCTGAATGCATTCATTAGAAGGGGTGTCCACAAACTTTTAAACACACTTTTGGAAGTTTTCTCTTAAACCCTTGTTTGCACTTTCCTGGTTCTACACAGAACCACTGCCTTTGCCAAAGAACCCTTGAGGAACCCCCTCCCTCTTTTTTTCAACCAATAGAAGTTACCAATAGAACTTAAACACTATCTGTCTATTATTGCATTATAAAGGTTCCAGAATTTACATGCTAACCACTTTTGGGATGGCCCTAACAATCTGATTGGCTGGGCACTGCCCCCCTGCCCCCCCAAGGCCCACCAACAGTGACTAGCCTGGTTTGTGAGGGACAGTCTGAGGGAGTTCTGTGGCTTCCGTGGATCAACATGGAAAAGTGAAGTCAAGCCCAGACACATGCACACTGCATTGCATCCAGCATGAGCTAGCGCTCAGCCATTAGCCGCTAGCTGTTATGAAGTCTCCCAGCCAGGCCTTGTGTAAATGAGTCAGTTCTGCCGCATTAGCTTCATAAAACCATAATCCTTCGGCCATAAAGCATCACACACGGTGCGGCGTTTGCTGATTTATGGGGTGGAGAATCGACGTGGGGAAAAAAATCATAATAAAATAATGCTGGGTAAACGTCTGAGGGATGATACTGAGCAGATTTTAATTGGGATTTGATTCCTGTAGCCGTTTGCCAAATGATGAATGGGAGCTCGCGCTGCACTCCAGCACACCGCAGAGGGCTCTTTAATATGACAATTAAGTGTCTGTCTTTATATTTTATTGTATCTCTCTTGCTCTCTCGCTCTCTCTCTCTCTCTCTCTCTCTTGCTCTCTCTCTCAGATCACTTCATCAGTACAGTGTAGCTTTTGTGCAGATTAAATTGAGACTCCGCTTTGCTCCATCTCCGAGCACTTACTTATGTTTTATGAAACGCACTAAATCAATTTTATACCCCTATTGATTTTTCCTCTCTGCTCTCTCCGCTAAGCCGAGGCGGAGCGTCTTGCTGTTTGCTCTGGGACTGGGGGCCTGCTCTGGATGGCCGTCCCTCATGACCTTCGATGTGTTTAAAAAGAGGGGGAAGGTGTGTTTGTGTGTGTGTGTGTTTGCGTGCAAGTGTGTGTGTGTGGCTGTTTGGGAGGACTAAGAGCGTTCCCATTCTGCTCAGGGTGTGCATCCTGTCACAGGCCGAAATGAAGCATTTGACGGCCAGAAGTGACCAGAAGGTGGCAGGTTCAACTCAAGTGTGTTTTGTGGAAATGACTTTTGCTGCCCGCCGTATGTAGTGTGTGTGTGTGTGTGTGTGTGTGGGTGTGTGTGGGTGAATGGATTAGAGTGGACTGTTTAATAGCCCAGTTCTGTTGAAGATAAACATACAGACTGAATCAACAAAAAATAGACTCAAACTGAAGCGTCCAAATAAATCAATGTGCTTTAAATGAATGTCATATTTCCTTTCTTTACTTATGGAGTTTGAGAAGCTTATAATTTGAGAAGTGTTTAATATTTATTGAGCATTTGACCAGTAGAAATGGTCCAGATGCTACTAAGTGATTTAATGTTGATGTTTAATTATAATCTTCATTTATATGATTGTGAATACGTCTGAATCCTTCAAATATATATAGATATTTCATTTGAAATGTTGTTATATATCAAAATAACTAATGGATTAAAATACATGGTATTCTGATTTTAGGTTATACAATAATCTATCTATCTATCTACCTACCTGTCTGTCTGTCTGTCTGTCTGTCCACACATCATTTTGCTTTGAAATATATTAAACAATTTTAAAACATATCAAAATGGATTCTATTTTATTTTGGAATATATAAAATTGTATGTATTATGGGATGTATGTATTAAGAGTGCATTTATTGTGTATATATATATATATATATATATATATATATATATATATATACAGGGTTGTTTCCTTTTTTAACAATATTCCATATAAATCTAAATATGTAGCACAATGAGGGTTTGCTTTAAAAAATACTTTATTTATATTTTATTTATCTATATTTGGAATATATAAAGAAATATAAAGAATATATCAGGTATATAAAAACAATTATATGTATATATATATATATATATATATCAAAAGAAGCTAAATTTGGCATTGGAATGTATCTATTTGGAATATATATATATATATATATATATATATATATATATATATATATATATATATATATATACAAATGTACCAAACTATAGAACATGTTTTTTACTGTGCCATTTATTTTGCTGTATAAATGATGAGGCTTTCGTTCTTGTTGGATGTGCTGTATTTTTTCTTGAGTGATCATGGGACCTCAGTGAGAGCATAGTTCGTAAGAGCTTATTATTGTTTTTTTCTCTCGGAGTAACAATAAAACATGAGTGACGTGACTCTTTATATTTAACCATACAATCCATAATTATATTGCGTTAATGTAGAGTTTACATGTTATTGCTTTTTGTGTTAATTTAGAAGGCTTGGACCTCCCCTAAAGCCTGAAGTAAACACACACACACACACACACACACACACACACACACAAAAGTGATGATACCATGCACTGGCGTGAGGAAGTCTGTAGCCCCCTCTGGACTACACAGAAGTGAGAGAAACACACACACACACACACACACACACACACACACACTCATACTTATGCAAGTCAGAGATTACACATCACCAGCCTGCTCAGAGGAAGTGCTGATAGTCTGGAGCCTTTCACCTAGACCAGCCATCAGGTCCAGATTTTACTCACAGTGTAAAAGAGTGTCACATGTCCAGCCCTTCTTATGCTGGCGTTCCTACTGAGCTCGCTAAAGCACGTTAGCAGATATACTGCATGTTCAACCACGGCCGCCCCAAAGCCTACAGACGCCCCTTCAGAGCTAGGTGGCAGTGGAGATACACTGAATGTCCAAAAGTATCCAGACACTCCTTCTAATTAGTGAATTCAGTCACATTTGGAGGTTTACCTAAGGTGGGCCTGAGGTAAGCCCTGAAGTATTGGGCTGTGGAGTTCTCTGGATTGATGATGGAGCTCCATCATAATTTATATAAACTTAAAAAAAAAAAGGAAATGAGTGTTTGAGTATTTCTTTGCTTCATGGCAATATATCTTATACAGTTGGACAGTCTGTTCATTTCCCTTTTAAATGGTGGTACATTTGTAAGGAACATGCATCTGTGGGATGAGCAGCAGAGTTGAGTAAGAGTGGGATGAGCAGTAGAGTTGAGTAAGTGTGGGATGAGCAGTAGAGTTGAGTAAGTGTGGGATGAGCAGCAGAGTTGAGTAAGTGTGGGATGAGCAGTAGAGTTGAGTAAGTGTGGGATGAGCAGCAGAGTTGAGTAAGAGTGGGATGAGTAGTAGAGTTGAGTAAGTGTCGGATGAGCAGTAGAGTTGAGTAAGAGTGGGATGAGTAGTAGAGTTGAGTAAGTGTGGGATGAGCAGCAGAGTTGAGTAAGAGTGGGATGAGCAGTAGAGTTGAGTAAGAGTGGGATGAGCAGCAGAGTTGAGTAAGTGTGGGATGAGCAGTAGAGTTGAGTAAGTGTGGGATGAGCAGCAGAGTTGAGTAAGTGTGGGATGAGCAGCAGAGTTGAGTAAGAGTGGGATGAGCAGTAGAGTTGAGTAAGAGTGGGATGAGCAGTAGAGTTGAGTAAGTGTGGGATGAGCAGTAGAGTTGAGTAAGTGTGGGATGAGCAGCAGAGTTGAGTAAGTGTGGGATGAGCAGCAGAGTTGAGTAAGTGTGGGATGAGCAGTAGAGTTGAGTAAGAGTGGGATGAGCAGTAGAGTTGAGTAAGTGTGGGATGAGCAGCAGAGTTGAGTAAGTGTGGGATGAGCAGCAGAGTTGAGTAAGAGTGGGATGAGCAGTAGAGTTGAGTAAGAGTGGGATGAGCAGTAGAGTTGAGTAAGTGTGGGATGAGCAGTAGAGTTGAGTAAGAGTGGGATGAGCAGCAGAGTTGAGTAAGTGTGGGAGGAGCAGCAGAGTTGAGTAAGAGTGGGATGAGCAGTAGAGTTGAGTAAGTGTGGGATGAGCAGTAGAGTTGAGTAAGTGTGGGATGAGCAGCAGAGTTGAGTAAGTGTGGGATGAGCAGTAGAGTTGAGTAAGAGTGGGATGAGTAGTAGAGTTGAGTAAGTGTGGGATGAGCAGTAGAGTTGAGTAAGAGTGGGATGAGTAGTAGTGTTGAGTAAGAGTGGGATGAGCAGCAGAGTTGAGTAAGAGTGGGATGAGCAGTAGAGTTGAGTAAGTGTGGGAGGAGCAGCAGAGTTGAGTAAGTGTGGGATGAGCAGTAGAGTTGAGTAAGAGTGGGATGAGCAGTAGAGTTGAGTAAGTGTGGGATGAGCAGCAGAGTTGAGTAAGTGTGGGATGAGCAGTAGAGTTGAGTAAGTGTGGGATGAGCAGCAGAGTTGAGTAAGTGTGGGATGAGCAGTAGAGTTGAGTAAGTGTGGGATGAGCAGCAGAGTTGAGTAAGTGTGGGATGAGTAGTAGAGTTGAGTAAGTGTGGGATGAGCAGCAGAGTTGAGTAAGTGTGGGATGAGCAGCAGAGTTGAGTAAGAGTGGGATGAGCAGTAGAGTTGAGTAAGTGTGGGATGAGCAGCAGAGTTGAATAAGTGTGGGATGAGCAGTAGAGTTGAGTAAGAGTGGGATGAGCAGCAGAGTTGAGTAAGAGTGGGATGAGCAGCAGAGTTGAGTAAGTGTGGGATGAGTAGTAGAGTTGAGTAAGTGTGGGATGAGTAGTAGAGTTGAGTAAGTGTGGGATGAGCAGCAGAGTTGAGTAAGTGTGGGATGAGCAGTAGAGTCTCTCATATCTCATATCATCGCTCAGTCACCTTCTCTTACTCTTTCTCTCCCTTCTCATTCTTTAGATTCTCTCTCTCTCTCTCTCTCTCGCTCTTTCTCCTTTTACCTCAGTCTCTTTCTTTTTTACTCATTTTCCCTTTCCCTTCTCTCTCTCTCTCTCTCTCTCCTTTTTTATTCTTTCCTTTCTCTCCGCACTTTCTCTCCTTCAGTTTCATCCTCTCACTCCTCTCTCTCTTTTTTTACCTCTTTCTCTTCACATACCCCCCCTCACTTACTCTCTCTCTCTCTCTGTCTCAGCTGTGGACAGCCCTTCTTCACATTATGATGGGGATTGGTGGGTACCGGCTGTCTGCACCTTTCTCTTTCTTCCTGTCTCTCTTTCTCTCCCTCTCCCCCTCTCTCTCTGTCTGGCCCTGTTCGCCCCCTCGGCCGCCCGGCGCTGACAGCACTATGATGGATTAGGAATTGTCACCTGGGACGCTTGTCACTTGTTTACAAGACGGCTATCCCTCATCTCCACAACACAAGGGGTTAGGCTCCAGCCAAGACAGGCAATAGCATACAATATAATACATCACACACACACACACACACACAGAGGAGTCTCGGCAAAGCAGAGCTGAGGCGCGTGTTGCAGCGTATTCATCATGTTTAATACATTATTATATTTGCTCTGCTGGGCAATCACAGCAGCACTGCGGCCATGTCGTCCTCACTCAGGCTGTACGCACAGAGATCCACGTCTTCCTTCAAAGGCCCAATGAGGAACCGGCCGGGGGGAAGAGGCTGGATTGCAAAGCAGAATGCTGCTCGTGTGTGTGTGTGTGTGTGTGTGTTTGAGTGTGGGAGGCATTATTTTTGTTATGTAAACGACAAACCAACCAATTCGGATTCAAATCAGTGTCATTGCTTAGGTGTGTTCTACAGCGTAGCAAAAACCTTGTACCTCCAAAAAGGTCGACTTTACAGAAGAAGGAAAAACTTCTCAACTTTCAATGGAGGTCAATGTGAAAAGATTTTATTGCAAGGTATTTTGGAGCATTTCTATTGGTCCGTTCCTCGTGAAATGTGGACACAATATAAGGAACAACTGCAGGTCTTCTAGGTTCCCTACAAACACATTATACAGCATACGCTAAATGTCCAAATATTTGTGGACACCCCTTCTAATGAAATGCATTCAGCTACTGTTGAACTGTGCAGATGTGGAAATGCACACACACACACACACAGCTTGTCTAGTCCCTGTAGAGATGTACTGCCAATAGAATAGGACTCTCTGGAGCAGATAAACATCATGAACTTATTGGCATCATGCTGCCTAATGCCAGGCGTGGGCTAGAGGGGTATAAAGCCCCCCAACAGCATTGAGCTGTGGAGCAGTGGATGAACTGTGTTCTCTAAAGTGATGAGTGCTCCAGTCAGCACTTTTGAGTTAGGGGAGTAAGGGATAAAGTAGAGTGTTGTTCAGCCAACACCCTGACCTCACTAACACTCTTGTTGCTAAATGCTATCAAATCCTCACAGCAATGCACCTCTAAGATCTAGTAGAAAGCCTTCCTATCTGGACTGTAGAGACAGTTAGACAGTAGAGACAGTTACTCCAACAAAAGCAGGATCAACTCTTTTTTAATTCCCTTAGATTTGGGAAGAAACTATGAATTGGTGTATTGGTGTCCCAATACTTTTGTCCTTTGTTGTACAAGGTTTTTATGCTACAGTGATGAGGTATGAGAGGTACAGTGATCACATGGGATGAAGTAAAGTATATAAAAGTGGGGTTAAAGGCAGTAGGCAATATCTCAGCCCTGTTAGTTGAGCTCACCCTCATTTATTCTCATGGTTCTAGGGTACCGGGTTCTCGATTTCCGTCCATACAAGATGAGCTGGATTCTTGATAGACAGACAGTTAGACATAAGTGATATCTGAGATCTGCTGAGATGTTTAGACCAGTGTTCCCACACTCCAGTAATGGAAACCCCACAGGACTGCATCAGTAGTGCAGTCCAGTTATGGCTGCACTTTGCTTTATCTGCCTCATTTGGCCACGCCCCCTTTCACGATAGAATAGAGAATAGAATTTGAAATGAAATATGGTGACCATCTCATCCTAATC
Source organism: Salminus brasiliensis (assembly GCF_030463535.1). Lineage (NCBI taxonomy): Eukaryota > Metazoa > Chordata > Actinopteri > Characiformes > Bryconidae > Salminus > Salminus brasiliensis. The sequence goes on from NC_132900.1 coordinate 28,850,904, forward strand.
GTATCCACACCATCAGGTGAGATCAGAAACCTCATCCTCTGGCGTGTGTTTTCTGTGTGTGTGTGTGTATGTGTGTGTGTGTGTGTATAAGAGACAAACTGTAGGAACCGAAGTGCTTTCTCAGCTGGCACCATCAGCACCGAGCATGTGGAGATATGGCTCTTCACACTGCTCCCAGTACGGCCCTTCCCCAGGCCCATAATGGCTTCCTATCAGGCCTAATGGCCCTCAGCCTGGTCCAACACACACACACACACACCAGCAGAGCTTCAGGCGATGGAGGAGGTGGTGGCGGAGGTGGGAGGGGGTGGGGGTGGTCTTGCCGGGCATCGTACAGCAAGCATATTGTCATTAAATTAATTTTTTTCCCCTCCTCGAAACACTCCCCTGGCTGGTGGCATAAACGGCGGCGCGAGAGCGATCATAATTGGCTGGGAAACACTCGCGTAATTGCCTTCAGCTGCTGTTTCCCTTACAGTTGACATTGTTCGGCGGCAGTGGCGACGGTGGTGAGGCGATTGGCCATTTGAATACACGGCTTGTTTTTCTCTCTCTCTCTCTCTCTCTCTCTCTCTCTCTCTCTCTCTCTCTCTCTCTCTGTCTCTCCCTCTCTCACTCCCTCTCTCTCTCCCTCTCGCGCTCCCCAGTTCCCCCCGCGTGCGAGCCGTAATTGAAATATGCTACATGTGAATGGAAGATTACATTAAGAGCGGAGGATAATCACCTGACAGGGGAGTAATTGAGTCTGCAATCTGCCGCTGCGTCGCTAAGAGCGCACGGGGGAAGCACGGGGAGTGTGTGTATGTGTGTGTGAGTGTGTGAGTGTGTCTGTGAGTCCTTGTTTTCATACACCTCCTAGACAGAAGTGTCCTGACATGGTCCTGACTTTGTGAAGAACTATTTAACAGAGAGGAACAATATCTTTTGGCTACCGAAGCTAAACCTAGGCCTAAGGGGCTATATACTATTTATACACTAAATATAATACATACACATGTATATACACATGTAGAACAAATGACTGATATACAGGTACATTTACACATATAGTGCTTAAAGAACATACTACATACATACATATAGATGCTTACATATATACTATACATTTAGGACATACTGTATAAGTGCATATGGGTGCTTTTTACAATACATATGACTTCTATAAAATTTTAGATATACATTATATTATATACACCATAAGAAATGATGTTTAGGTATGTACTTTTTACACAATTAAAATGTACACAATGTATATATATATATATATATATATATATATATATATATATATATATATATATATATATATAAAACACATATGTGACCAAAAATTTTAATGTATTTATGATTTAGGTAATATTAATATTAATATTAATGATTTATGTATTTCTATGGTATATTTTCTATATACATTATACAACACATTGTGAATTTATGCACTTACATTTATATCTAATAAATATACATTATATCAAATTAAACATATATTTACCTATGTAAAATACATATGTGACAGAGTACATATATGGGATTACATTTATATAGCATATTGTATAAACCATATGAAATATTGTTTAGGTATGGTAGATTTAAATAATGTAGATATTTTCACACACACACACACACACACACATATATATATATATATATATATATATATATATATATATATATATTACTGTATGGTTTATACAATATGTTATAGAAATGTAATACCATATATGTACTCTGTCAGATATGTACATATGTACATATGTATTTTATATACACACATATATAGTATATTGTATTATACTGTAGTATATAGTATATTGTATATACCATACCAAACATTGTTTGTATGTATTTACATTTATATGATATAGATATTACTGTATATATGATACATATGTGACAGAAAATGTATTTGTGATTCCGTTAAGCATATTATATATACCATAAATATGTATACACATACGTCCTAACATTATACAAAAACAAGTATGTGTGTGTGTGTGTGTGTGTGTGTGGTATCAGGAGTGCCACTCTTGGCTCATATTCTTAAAAAGCAAGTGTGCCAACTAGGCATTCCGTAACAACTCTCTCTCTCTCTCTCTGTCTCCTTTGTCTCTTTCTATCTCTATCCCCCTTTGCAACTCTTTACAATTCTTTACCCCTCTCTCTCTCTCTCTCTCTCTCTCTCTCTCTTTTTCTCTGAGTGCTTTATATGAAAGGCCACTTCTCCAGGAAGAGCGAGCAGATGGCGGCTCGTTGATCCTTCGTTTCATTTTCATAATCATTCATATTCATGTCTCCAAGGCCGGGCCGGCAGCGGAGAGGCTCTGGAAGCCGCGCGCCGAGGGCCTCGTTCAAACAAGCCTGCGCTAATGATGACTCTGATGTTTGCCTTATTGGAGCTGATGGTTATTGCTTGCTTATGAAGCCCCTCTTCTGCTTTTGTCAGCGAAGTAAGCACTTACTCCTGCAGTTTGGATGTGTGCTGAACCTCTGGTTCAATAGAAACCAATAACCCCTTAACCCCTTAGACCCTGTATTTGTGTCCACACTTCATCACTCTCATAACTACATTACTAACATCGTAATTAACAACAGCTCCATAGGCCCCAAAACAGAACCCTGTGGAACTCCACAAGACATGCTGAACCAGTTTCCAAATAATTCACAATAGTTTCTGCAGAAGGGCCCATCCTCTAGTCCCTCACTGTTATACCTGCTGTAGTTTAACCCTTTAACCCATTTGACCTCGCCCTAGCCTAGCTTTTCTTTACCTTAAGAATAACAGCCAGTTTGGATGATTTTCAGCAAAGACAAGGACAATTACACTCCTACAAATTAGGCTACGGTGCGTATATTGAGCGAAGCCATAGAAGAACCACGACTGTACATAAGGAGTGAGTGAGTGAGCGTGAGGAACCATTCTAAGGACTAAAGATGGAGGCGTATGTAGGCAGTGAATTCTGCATACGCCAAGGTGCTTCTCAGGACTCAGGACTCTTTGGCTGATTCCATAGTAAAAGCACTGCTGGTTCCATGAAGAACCATGTCTGCACAAGAGATGTGTGAGAATGTAGAACCTTCACTTGATGTGATGTTGCTTTTTACCAGTTTGGGTTTAAGGTTCTTCTCATTGACTGACAATGAATACTGGGCTCTTAATATACAGGTGCTTCTCAGGGTTCTTCTACTGTGGAGATTCCACAGTAGAAGCACTGCTGGTTCCATTAAGAACCGTGATCTGTGAAGAACCGGAGTGTGAAGAACAACCACAATGTACTTGTACCTTTTTTAAGATTTGACCTGTTGGTTCCATGAAGACCATGTTTTTGAGTGTGTGAGTGTGAAGAACCTCTTAAAGGTCTAAAGAACCTTATCTTGGTATAATGTCTCACGAATCTCCATTACAAACATGCTTCTTTAGGAACCAAAGGTTCATCTTCTACAGCATCCCTCAAAGAACCCTCTGTAGCACCTTTACCTTTAGGAGTGTAGTACTCCTAAAGAGAGATGTGTGTGGGAAGAACCTTGGCTAGATTGACATAGAAGCATCAGAGTTCTTCAAATTCTAAAAACCTTCTTCACACTTCACACATCTCTCAAACCAACACACAGGCTCAAAGAACCACCTTTATTTTGAGGAGCGAAGGCCTTGGGATGTAAAATAGCTGGTAAGTCCTGACACCACAGAGAACACTGTCCACCTTGGAGGGCTGACCTGATATGCTGACCTGTAGAGCAGCAACACTGAGTGATGTGCAGTGAATGAAGCTTGATGGCCTAGCATGATCTGTTCACTGGAGAACAGACAGGAGGTAGAGCAAGTAGAGGCTTTCATAGACCAAAGGGTAGGCCTAATCTGTGTCTGGAGGCCTGTGAGTACATATGCTGGCATACAGAGATGAAGGGATGGAAAGTGAGAGAGAGAAAGAGAGAGAGAGAGGTAGGAGTAGTCTGACTACACAGCGGATAAGCGATATCGCGGCTTGCGACTGTTGGGTGAAAACAGAGGAAGGCAAATTTACCCTCTTTACCCCCCCTTTCATCATTATCTCACATTTGTGCGTATACACACTCGCACAGCGAGCCCCCGATAATATGCAATTAAAAACAAAGATCATTTAAAGTTATTGGTGTCTGCCTAATTACTATAACTTTGCCCTTGTAATGAGCGCGCATGCCTATTGATCCGGGGCAAATCTCCCCTTCCACTTGGAAAAAGCAGGTAGTTACTTTGTGTTAAATCATTAATATAGTAATGATTTTTCCAGAACACTCTCAATTAAGAGCAAAACAGGAAATGACCCTGGGGAGCCAGAGCTCACGCTGTTAAAAGTGTGTGATGGCGTGGATGCATCCAGCGGGAGGAAAAGCATCCGCAGCTTCGCCAAACAAACTCCGAGCGGCTGAGGGGCTGCGCAAGGATGGAGGCCAGAAGCCTCGGAAAACGATACTGCTGAAATTCACCCCACCTCCTCAACACCCCGACACCCCCGCTGCTTCATAAAGTCAGCTACTTTTAGGTGAGCACATTGCTTCAGTGATTGCCCAGCTGGTCACACACAGTCAAACGTGGGCTCTTGACCAGCATTCCCAATGCTAGGCGTCGTATATAGATACAGAACATACTCATACACATCACACAACTATGTAATTACAGAGTGTATATATATACACTTATTAAATAGTGCTCACTATTAGTAATCACTACTTAATAAGCACTAGTAAATAATCACTAGTTAATAAGCACTAGTAAATAATCACTATTTAATAAACACTAGTAAATAATCACTAGTTAATAAGCACTAATTAATAATCACTAGTTAATAAGCACTAGTTAATAAACACTAGTAAATAATCACTAGTTAATAAGCACTAATTAATAATCACTAGTTAATAAGCACTAATTAATAAACACTAGTAAATAATCACTAGTTAGTAAGCACTATTTAATAAGCACTAGTTAGTTAGCACTATTCAATAAGCACTAGTAAATAATCACTAGTTAATAAGCACTAGTAAATAATCACTAGTTAATAAGCACTAGTAAATAATCACTAGTTAATAAGCACTAATTAATAATCACTAGTTAATAAGCACTAGTAAATAATCACTAGTTAATAATCACTAGTAAATAATCACTAGTTAATAAGCACTATTTAATAAACACTAGTAAATAATCACTAGTTAGTAAGCACTATTTAATAAGCACTATTTAATAATCACTAGTAAATAATCACTAGTTAGTAAGCACTATTTAATAAGCACTATTTAATAAACACTAGTAAATAATCACTAGATAGTAAGCACTATTTAATAAGCACTAGTAAATAATCACTAGTTAGTAAGCACTATTTAATAAGCACTAGTAAATAATCACTAGTTAGTAAGCACTAATATACATTAGTTAATAAGCACTACTCAATAAGTACTATTTAATGGACAATTGCTAATAAGCATTAGTAAATAAACACTAGTCAATAAACATTAGTTTATCAACACCAATAAATATGCACTAGTTAATGGACATTATTTAATAGGCACTAGTTAATGAACATTAATTAATTATCACTAGTTAATAGACATTAGTTAATAGGCACTAGTTAATGAACATTAGTTAATAAACACTGGTTAATTGACATTAGTTAATTAGCACTTGTTAAACAACAGTCAATAAGCTCTAGCTATTAAAACTAGTTGATAAACACCTGATCAATAAGCACTAGCATAAGTTTGCACTAGTTACTTAACAATTACTTAATAACCACAAGTCAATGAACAATAAGTGATGAATTAATAAGAACCAGTTAATAAACAATTAATAAGCATTTGTTCATCCACATGTTGTTAATTAAGCATTAGTTAATAAGCAATAATTAATAAGCACCAGCTATTAAATGCACAAGTACTAGTTAATATGCACTGGTTATTAAAACCATAATCAAAAAAATACTAGTTAATAAGCATTAGTTAATTAACCCTAGTTAATATGCACTAGTTAATAAACACTGGTTATTAAACACTAATTACTAAAATGTAACAAATAAGTACTAGTTAATAAGCACTAGTCATTAAAACCGTAATTAAAAAGTACTAGTTAATAAGCATTAGTTAATTAACCCTAGTTAATATCCACTAGTTAATAAGTACTGGTTAATAGGCAGTAGCTAGTAAGTATGCAATATTGTGTTAGACTTGGAACTAAAAATCTCACAGATTACTTTCATACGTTTGCACACACACACACATACACACACACACACACACACACACACACACACACACACACACACTCCTGCTCAATCCAATAGCTACCACACAGCATCATCAGATCATTTGTTAGGCTATTATTCCAGCACCTGCACGACACGTCTGCTTCAGTTTCCTTTTCTTCACCCCCTCTTCCCTCCACCCCTCCACCACCCCACCCTCCACGCTCGGAACAGGCAGCTAATGTGTGTATGGGGGGCTCTTTAGGGTCCTGCCAGCCAGCAAGAGCTGCGCTTTGTGCCCAGGCCAAGTGGCCATGCCAACACACACTCCTTCACCAAAGCATTCTCTTTACAATCTCCCATTTTTCTCCCCACCGTGGAAGTGCTGCCACACACACACACACACACACACACACACACACACACATACATACAGCCCCAAACACAGTTGCACACACACAACCTCCTCCTCATAACATTCACCACAGTGGAGAGAGCAGCAGGGCTTCGAACAAAGAGACCTCTTTTTTTACCAGGAGAGAAATTCGTTATAGTCTCCATAACCGCAATTTACAGCAGGTTCCTTTTGAAATGCTTGACATTTCCTCCCTCCTGTCTTAGATATACTCGGCGGGCGCAGTGCGTCATCTTTCTTTGACTTTATCGCACATAATAAGCCATTTTCCCCCCTGTTTAATGTCATCGCCCTGGGAAACCAGGAGGCCACGGGCAAGCATGCCAGAACAGCAAATTTGTCAAAGAAAGAGGGACGGGTGAAAAAAACAACACACAGCATAAATCTGCTGCGCGCTAATCCGTGATGATTTTTCTTATGCATATGAGGCCTGGCGGACCTTTCTCTCGCTCGCTGGATGGATGGCTGAACGCAACAGGGTCCGGCCAGGCCTCGAATGTGGGTCAGAAAGAAGGCTGTGCAGGTTCATATCCTGCCGTGTTCAGAAGTCAAGCATTATTAGCTATTCTATTTAACTGTGATTACATAATCATGTAATTACTCACACTGTTTTTGTTTTTTTTTTTGGAGGGGGGGGGGCTTTTCAGGAGCAGCTAGGAAGAATAATGGCCTGTTTGTGTCTGTTTCTGACCGAAGTTTTTATTGAGTAGCAGTCTGCATCAAATATCAGTCTGCATCGAATATCAGTCTGTATTGGATATCAGTCTGTATTGGATACTAGTTTGTATTGGCTATCAGTCTGTATTAGGCAGCAGTCTGTATTAGATATTAGTCTGTATTGGCTATCAGTCTGTATTGGGCAGCAGTCTGTATTGAGCAGCAGTCTGTATTAGATATTAGTCTGTATTGGATATCAATCTGTATTGAATATTAGTTTGTATTGGATATCAGTCTGTATTGGATATTAGTCTGTATTGGATATTAGTCTGTATTGGATATCAGTCTGTATTGGATATTAGTCTGTATTGGATATCAGTCTGTATTGGATATTAGTCTGTATTGGGCAGCAGTCTGTATTAGATATCAGTCTGTATTAGATATCAGTCTGTATTAGATATTAGTCTGTATTGGATATCAATCTATATTGGATATTAGTCTGTATTGGATATCAGTCTGTATTGGATATTAGTCTGTATTGGGCAGCAGTCTGTGTCAACTATCAGTCTGAACTAGACATCAGTCTGTTTTGGGTAGCAGCCAGTATTGGGAACTAGTCTGTTTTTGGTAGCAGTTGTACTGGATGTGAATCTATATTGGGTAGCAGTCTGTGCTGAGCAGCTGTATGTAGTGAACATTAGTCTGTATCAAATATTAGTCTGTTTTGGATATCAGTCTGTATAGGCGATCAGTCTCTATTTGCTATCAGTCTGTAATGGCTATCAGTCTCTATTGGCTATCAGTCTGTATAGGCGATCAGTCTCTATTTGCTATCAGTCTGTATTAAATATCAGTTTATATTGCATATCAGTCTGTATTGGATATTTGTCTGTATTGGGCAGCAGTCTGTATTAAATATCAGTTTATATTCGTCAGCAGTCTGTATTGGCTAGCATTCTGTATTGGGCTGCAGTCTGTGCTGAGCAGCTGTATGTAGTGAACATTAGACTGTATCGAATATCAGTGTGTATTGGATAGCAGTCTGTACAGGGAAGCAGTCTGTACTGGGTAATAGTTATCATTGGATAACAGTCTATGTTGGATACCAGTCTGTGTAAGGCAGCAGTCTGGAAAAAAAAAAAAAAAAAAAAAAAAAAAAAAATATATATATATATATATATATATATATATATATATATATATATACATAAAATAAAAACAACTGGCAGAGTAAAAAAAACTCTGACCTTTACCAAAAGTCACTTTTATTTAATTACTGTGGCCCCTTTTCTAACCCAGCGAATCCCCTGGAGTGGATTTCTCTGGAAGCCACTATCTGAGCGACCTAATTTATGACCTGGTGACACGGCCATGAATCGCGGGCCAAAGTGAAACTCATATAGTTATCAAAAGCATAAAATTCCTATCACTTTAGGTGTCAGCTGGGAGACAGGAAAATGAAACAGGTACTCATAAAGGCGGCGAGGGACGTAAATCACGGCTGGACGGCGCGGGGCGGAGCACCCGGCCGGGCGAGTTGGGTCGGCCTGTTTGATTAAATAAGCCTGAATTAGGTATTTCTGAAAAAGCGGGAAAGGAGATTGATCTACAGCCATGTCAGGACAGGGGCGGGTGAGGGGTGTGTATTGTTTATTTATTTATTTATTTATTTATTTATTTATATTTCCCTCACAGACCTGTCTTTCGCTGTGGATGGCAGTGTGTGTATGAGTGACAGTGCTTTTAAATGGGCCGTTCTGGGTCTGTATTTGAATGGTCTAGTAAACCAAAGTAGTTCTGTGGTCAGTTGTAATGTACATGTAATCAAATATGTAATAACTATGTAATTACTGCAATATAATTACATACAAATAACTATGATATAATGTGCAGTAAAATGCATTAATAACTCTTAGCATCTACAGTTAAATGTAATACTGACCCAGACTTAGCTCTCCCTAGGTTGTGGGCTCCCTTGACTACACAGAGGTACTTGGGGACCAGGTATGGTGGTCTTGATCTGGGCATGTTGGGGTAAATGAACACAAGAGTCATAAGTTGTGTCACAGCGGCCCTGGCCGGCTCTCAGACGCTGTGGGTTTAGCAGTAGCACATGTTGCTCCAGCCACGCTCCTCTGATTTCATGCTCTGAAGGAGCCCATTTGAGGCCAGGCTTGCGCAGTGGCCGCGAACAGGCCGAGAGGGGTGCACTTTGAGCGAAGGGGTTGCAACCTCTCACCTCATCCATCATACCATGATTGGCATGGGAAGCCGGCCAGTGACAGGCCAGCGTTTCAGAGGCGGGGCCTGGGCCGAGGCAGCAGATGGAAGTGTATTGGTTCATATATATGTTGATAAGTCTGTAAGAATGTCAAAAGGGTTATTTTACGTGATGGTTCGGCCAGAAATCACATTGACACCCTGAGCCCAACTGCAGTCAGTCATTGGAGACATGATTGGAGTCAACCCAACCACCCTGTCACGCAACATTAAGAGCAAAACTGTTTTGTTTTTTTTGTTTTTTTTAACACTGTTAATGCAAAGAAAATTGTATTTCAAATTGTGTGGTATTCATCTCAGGTCACACATAAAACTACGGTCATTTTAGGATGGAAATTACCACCCCGTCACATTGTATTGTGAATATAGCTCCTATGTCTGAAGAAAAAGGATATTAATAAGGATTAAATGCCTGAGGGGAATTTTTTTTTTTTTAAGAAGTGTGAAGTATTTACTTTTGAAGAAAAGATTGAAAATTACAACATGGACAAAAGTATTGGGACACCAGGTTATTCATTGTTTCTTCTCAAATCAAGTGTATTCAATGGTCTCTACTGTCCAGGGAAGAAGGCTTTCTACTAGATATTGAATATGCATTGCTATGAGGATTTGATTGCATTTAGCAACAAGATCCTTGTCTTGTTTTGTGAGGTCAGGATTTTGGATTATCACCATCCCAACTCATTCCCAACTGTTATCATTCCAGAGACCACAGTTCCACCGCTCCACAGCTCAGTGCTGGGGGGCATGGTGACAATAGTGACACCCTGTAAACACTCACTCGTATAGACCGCTGCTTGCAAACTATCTGGACCATCAGACCCTGGAACATGCATACGCCATGCAGCCCTGTTCTCGCTTAGTCCAGCCAACTGATCTGAGCCGGAACATGCCGCCTTTTCAGCATAAAGCCTCCAGCTTATTTTGGACTGTGGTGGCGGCGGAAAGGAACGAGGTCTCCGTATGAGGAATGAATTTGTTAATCACAGATCCCGTCCCGCCCAAACCGCTGGCCCTCTGCTTTACAGCGTCTCTCTGGGACACTTATTCCTCACTCCATTGAAAAAGTGTTAAACAACAGAGCCAAATCCATTAATCTTTACAGTTCGCCACTGGAGCTGCCGAACTTCGGGAGTTCGTTAGTGAGTTTGTTGGGCGAGAGTTCATTTGCGAGAGAGCCTTGGCTGGAGACAGAGAGAGAGTCGGTGACAGGCAGAGGAGGCAACAAAGATGTGACGAGAGAGAGTGAGAAAGGGATGGAAGAGAAATAAAAACTGAGAGAGTGAATGAGGGAGTGAAAAACTGAGAGAGTGAATAAGGGAGTGAAAAACTGAGAGAGTGAATAAGGGAGTGAAAAACTGAGAGAGTGAATGAGATGGTGAAAAACTGAGAAAGTGAATAAGGGAGTGAAAAACTGAGAGAGTGAATGAGATGGTGAAAAACTGAGAGAGTGAATGAGGGAGTGAAAAACAGAGTGAATGAGGGACAGAAAAATGGAGAGAGTGAATGAGAGTGAAAAACTGAGAGAGTGAATGAGATGGTAAAAAACTGAGAGAGTGAAAGAGGGAGTGAAAAACTGAGAGAGTGAATTAGGGGGTAAAAAAATTAGAGAGTGAATAAAGGAGTGAAAAATTGAGAGAGTGAATGGGGGAGTGAAAAACAGAGTGAATGAAAAAGGCAGAGAAAACTGTGAGAGTGAAGGAGATAAAAATGGAGAGAGTGATTAAGGGAGTGAAAACTAAGAGAGTGAAAGAGGGAGTAAAAAATGAGAGAGTGATTAAGGGAGTGAAAACAGAGAGTGAATGAGGGAGTAAAAAAATAAGAGAGTGAATGAAGGAGTGAAAACCTGAGAGAGTGAATGAGGGAGTAAAAAATGAGAGAGTGAATGAAGGAGTGAAAACCTGAGAGAGTGAATGAGGGAGTGAAAAAATTAGGGAAGAGAAAAAAGTGAGACAGGGCAGTGAGAGTAAGCAAGACAAAAAAGACGGGGGCGAGAGAGACATGATGAGAGAGAAAGAGAAGAACTGATAGAGAAATAGTGAGACAGAGGGCGAGTAAAAAGGGGGGAAGTAGAGGGTAAGAGAAACAATGAAAGAGAGAGAGAGGGTGAGTGAGACAGGGGGAAGGAAAAGAGAGGGGGGGCAGGACAGAGAACAAGAGAGAGATGGGGGAGCGAGAGAGCAAGACAAACACTAGTCGAGGGGAGAGAGAGAAAGAAGGAGGGGGGCCAAGGGCTCAACTTAGAGGCCCATGATAGCAAACTAATTAACAACTAATTAACGAATCCTCAAATCCATCAGCAAACACACACACCGTGCATCCACCGACGCTATTGATGTATGAAAGGTGTGTATGACCAGCGTGTTATTGTGACGTGTCTGTCTGCGACTTGTAAGAAGCAGCTCGAGCTCTCCAGTGTGTGACTGCGCTCACACGTCTTCCTGCGTCTGACCTATTTCACCCCGTCTAGACGCTGCTCACACATACTGTTTTTATGCTGGTATGAATGTCTCAGGCATGGTGAAAGTTCTATGTTTGAGGAAGTTCAGCAGGGTTCCTTCCTTCTGAATGTGGCCAGACAGCAGCACAATGCCCGATATAGTACAGCCAGGCCTCGTAAGGGATGTGGCACTTTCTCGCTGTTTCATGTGGGCTTTGTTGATTTTTTTTTTCAAGTGGACCCTGACTGTTCAGACCTGTATGCCTTAAAGCAGCATTATGTAGCATTTCTAGCAGCTTCCGAATCTAACTGCACTACCAGTTTGGCGAAGCGGGCTGGACAACGCAAAAATCCCGTAATAGTACCCTACCACCTCAGCCCACATGCTGCCTTCACTTTTAGTGCCGATTCTGTGTCTCTCGGCTTGTCCAGAAATGCATGTGTAAAGTGTGTCCTTCTTTAGTGGTGGCTTAAAGCGTATATTCCACCTCTTGACTGTAGGGGGAGCCCAGGTGCAAGAAATACCAAATAGCTTCGTCGGAAACTGTGCCCTATTCACTATATAGTGTACTACTTGTGTACTACTAGTGGTGTATGACAATGTAGTGCTGAATTGTGCGCTATAATATATAGTGTGCACACCATGTAACCTAAATGGACATGGAATACCCATAATCCATTATGTTCTTCGATTTGAAGATGAATGTCCAGCTTTTCTGAGGAAATCGTTCACTACCTTGTGGAATTCTGTTCCCTATAAAAGTGTCCTATATAGTGATTTTCACATGTAGGGGATAGTGAATAAGGCACAGTTTTGAGTACGCATGTAACTATGTACACTAGTGGGGGAAGTCATTGCGGCCACGCCCACTGAGTGGCAAAAAGATCAGCTGAGTGGCTGCTAATACAAAAACGGGAAACGAGCTGAAAATTCAGCAAGACTTTGAAGCGGAGAAGCTAATGGTTGGCGGCAATTCGCCGAAAAACAACTCCTCCCAGCTGAAACGCGTGGGAGCTCCTTAAGCATTGAGGTCACACTCCGAAAAAAACAGGCCGGAAAAAAACTGGCTGGAAAAAAACCTCAGCCCACTGTAGTTGCGAGTTTAGCGACATGCCAAGTTCGATTAAAAGTGAAAGCGAGAAATACCTGGATAAGCCAGTCTACTAAATGAGCCTGAAACAGTGGAAAACACTCCTAAGACCATTCACTCGACTCAGAAGTGCTCTCAGAAATGAGAGGCGTTATCCTCTACACAGGTGTAATTAGAGCCTCAGTTAGCTGGACGTTCCTGTCAACATATCGCATATCTACTGACCGTTGGTTCTTTGGTACCTTGGATGGATCACTGTCGAGTCCCACTGCCTTGTTTCATTCCCAGTTCGATCGTTACCTTAATAATCACAGCCATGCTGCAGAATGCCTAGCCACTCAGACCGACGAAAGTGGTCGTGTTCCAGCGTGAACGTGACATCAGGGCATAGCCTCTATTAAAATGTCATAAAAATAGGGAAATGCTGTTGTATAATGTTTATTAAAAAATCCTTTTCAAAAGCTTTCACCCCTCAGCATTGGTGCCATGGAGCTGAGACCCATATCCCCATATGGACATACAGCCATTTAGCTAGGGAACCCTTAGAAGGCATAGCATGTAGCATATCCCCCAGCCCCTCATTCCCACTCCGACCCAACTACGGCTCTGTATACTCTCCCTGAGTACATGTATACATGCCATTTTACCTTTTAGGTGCCCAAATATCTCTGTAATGTGAGAAAAGGGAAGGTGAAAATCTTTTTATGAACACTTTCAACAGCAGCAGAGAAAGGCAGTAGGTTCTGATCTGTGGTTTTTGGTCTTCCTGTTGTTACGCAAGCGTCTAACTGTACCCATGAAGATTGACCTTGCAGTGCATCAGTGGGGGGGTGGTGATGCAGAAGATCAGGTGGTTTAGTAATCTTAGGGAATACTCAATCCCAGATAATCTGAAAAACAAGACTTATATGACAGCTTTGTCACAACATACCCAGATTAGAGCTGACTGTTTTATTAAAGGAGGAAGAAACATGGCCTACATTTTGGGAGGATCTCCTGATCTGTTGACAGACTTTAAAGATCCAATCTAGATCCAATAAGCAAGGAAATGCATGTTCTACACTCATTTAGATGACATTTTAAGCCGAGGAGAGATACGTGCAGTCTTGTACGAGAGTTAGCCAGTGCTACTGTAAGTTCGCTTATCAGCTGAGAGCTGGCACCCAATTCCCCCCTGCCCCACACGCATTCACACAGATATCCAACCATGGCAGTTCTGCACTTCACAACAGTTCTGAAAGCCTCCGGGTAGAACTTTCACTAGAACTTTCATTTCTTCTCATTTTCCTGATCATAACTTTTCTTTAGGCAAAATGCAAAAAATCCAAAAACGAACTGGATCATTTTTAGGTCTTGTTCCCAGACTAGGGTCTGAGATGTCTAAATGCAACAAAATCAAGTGAATGTACAATGAAAAGTACTATTACAGCAAAAACTGTTCTCAAATAGTAAATAACGTAAACCCAAATTATTGGGAAAACAGCTACTTTATGGTACCCAAACATTTGGTCATGCAGATTTCTCTTGTACAACATCCGGAGAATTCGACCCTTCCTCTCTAGAGAAGCCGCCTAGGTGCTCGTTCAGTCTCTCGTCACTTTGAGACTTGACTACTGCAGCTCTCTTCTGGCTGGTCTCCCTCTGCGCACCATCAGACCCTTGCAACTCATCCAGAATGCAGCGGCACGGGTCATCTTCAATGTCCCTAAATTCAGCCATGTCTCTCCACTGCTGCGTTCTCTCCACTGGCTTCCTGTAGCTGCTGCCCAGGTCATCAGATTCAGACCCCTGACACTGGCCTACAAAGCCAAGAATGGACCAGACCCTCCGTACTTGATGGCGATGGTCAAAAGCCGATCTGCACCAAGAGCCCATTGAGCTTCAAGTACGGCTCGGCTCGACCCGCCATCCCTCAAAATCCAGCCTGGACAAGCGTCCAGGCTTTTTTCTGTCCTGCACCAAAGCGATGGAACGAGCTTCCCCTGGGAGTCCAAACAGCAGAGTCCAACGCTCGCTGTCCTCAAACACAGACTGATGACCCTCCTCTTCCGAGAATACTTGGCCGAATAGCAGAGTGCTATGGTCTCCTTATTGACTTGTGTTTAGTAGAGTCTAAACTTAGAGGTATCTTTAAGTTATTAGTCTATTGAAACTAGCTGTGGTTTTTCTTGGGTAAATAGCAAAGCACTTTCGTAAGTCGCTCTGGATAAGAGCATCTGCTGAATGCCTTAAATGTAAATGTTAAATTTGCAGGATTTCTTCTTACTTAACTGGAAAACAACAGCGAGAACTTCCCCAAAGAAATTCCAGAAGAAAGCAAGGTGTCCCCAAACACCATAGTGCTAATATCCCTCTTTAAATGATGATGTGCCTCCTGGCCTGTCAACATGCCCTCATGGCGGCGTCTCTGGTCGCACCTCTGTCTTGTTGGGCTCCCTGGACTGGGCCTGTGTGTGTATGTGTGAAATGACAGGACATGCCAACAAATTGCATCAGTGGTGGCGGAGTGTCCGAGGACAATGGCCCGCCATATGCCGGCAGAGGGAAATGAATGGGCCTCATTTGTGCTGGCCTGCCTGGGACTGGCCATGGCACACACACTCCGACACAGACAGACGAGCCCCCTCGTTGCCATTTACAACACACAACACACACACACATACATACATGCAACGGCCACCGCGGACAAGTCATCAAGTCCAGGGTGTCTATTGGCTCCGTGTAAAATCTGAAGGCTTTGGGAGGCCGCTGTACGGCCCCCCTGCTAGCCTGCAAGCAGAATGTATCATCAAGCCAAAGCCTTCTGATTACTTTCCTTTAGCGTAAGTGACAGATTAGCCTTGGGCACCAGGAGGCAGACTAGTCGTCCTTGAAGGAACTTGGTCATGTTTGCGCTGTTTGCGCGTTGGTGGCTGTGTGTGGCGTTTATGGCTATGTGTGTGTGTGTGTGTGTGTGTGTGTGCGATGATAGCGGATGATTAAGGAGCAGGCGCTCTGTTGACATGAGATACTAATGAGGATGAAATGAGAAGGTCAGGGCTGGTCTCGCAATGGGCCGCCCCCCTCTTCAGGACAGCCAGCTAATCCCCTACTTAATCGCCCCTGCCATGGCACACACACAAACACACACACACACACATGCACACACAGCCTCACACACATACATACCTCTCATCAGCACCCTGCATCCTCATAATTGCAGTAATTAGCAACACAACAAGTTCATCTCAGCCACCGGCCGCCTGTTATGATTAGTGCTGGTTGTTCTCTATCGCTCTTGTTCTCGCTCCCTCTCTCTCTCTCTCTCTGAGGACTTTGCCACCTTTGACCACATTAGTGTATCAACCCAGGCTTCAACACACATGCATCATGCATGCACCCACCCCATGCCCACTACTAGAACCTAGTACCTAATGCCTAGTCTAGTACCTAGATTCTATGGTCCTTTATTTTCACCAGGTACATCTGTTTTATCTGGGTGGCATGTTTCCATGGATGCAAATTAGTAGACATTTGACAAATTGTGCCTAGCAACAGGTGGTCTACCTTCAGGAATTGTACACCTACAAAGTGGACCTCTGTTGGAGGTGTACCTGATAAGATGACCAATGAGAGAAGGCATCTAGACAGACTGGCAAGTCAGGGGATGTCCAGTAGAGAGAGAGAGTGTGTGTGTGGCTGAGTAAGTGCTAGCATGTGTGAGTGTAATGATGACAGGTGTTAGTTCTCTGGAAGACGAGTTTGGGTCTCTATCAGTGCAGTGACCCGCTGACCCCGTGGCTAAGGGAAGCACTTTACTCAGTAGGTGTCATTTTTCACCCTGAGCTCTGTTTAAAAGAGGAGTGCACTCCCTCTTTCATCAAATCCTGATGGGTATCATCATTCTCCCGCTCTCTGTCGCTCGCTGTCCTGCACACATGTACGTACACACACACACACACACACTCGCGCCTGACCTAACCCATCATTTTTCATAACCGGGAGATAAGGATCTGCGGGTGTCAGGATGGTCGAAAAAAAAGGACTGTGAATTGGAGTGTGTGTGCCTTGGACACGGCGTGAACGCTCCCATACATTCCAGTTACGGTCATGTAAATGATGTGTATATATGATGAACAAAGTGACGGCGAAAATACTGTGTATGAGGGTAAGCGAGAGAGGGAGAGTGTATCAGAAAAATGAGCCTGCCAGTGCTTAATTGAGCATACAGATTCCTAATGTGTCAGGCGGTGGCCCTGCAGATGAGGGATGGCACTTTTTAGCATCGCGTTGTCCCTTTGTTTCCTGCCGGAGACTAATGAGGAAGGCAGCTCGCTAGAGACCCAGCGCATGCCGTCCCCATTCACAAAATATTACAGCACGGGTGAGTGCTATTAGACCCTCATGAGAGTGTCCCGTGAGAACAATCCTGGATAAGCTCTCGCTACTCTGGACCAGCCTGCTCTATCCGGGATGGGTCTCTGCTATGCCAAGCGAGCAAGAACATGGATGAGCCTCCAATATCCAGGATCCCAATCCCTGCTATCCCAGATGAGTCCTCACCTTCCAGAGCAAGGCCTATTTCTCGGTCAAGTGCCTAACACGGAAGAGACCCCAGTTTCTTGGACAAGCCTCTTCTAACCCAGAAGAAATCCTTGCTATTCCAGATGAGCTCCTGCTTTCCTAAATGAGCTGCAGTATCCTGCCTAGCCCTTCCTGTATTCCTAAACAATCCCCATTATCCTGTCAAGCCCCACAATAGCCCTAGTCCCGGACGAGCCCCCAAGAACTCTTTCTTCGAATATTAAGGTACAACTTTTTAGCTTTCCCGCGATCCACGATTGGCTTTTCCTGCCCCCTAAAAGCCCAAACTGATTGCTGTAGCTAATGAGCTGCATACTGAAATGAGTGGAAGGTTTGGTTATTACAGCAAAGGGACAACACTGATGGGGGCGACAGTGGGTGTCAGGGAACAGGGTTGAGGGACTAGTGGGTTGATACTGCGGTTGGGGGGAGTGCTGTCTACCCTCTCTGCCTGTGCTTGGACCTGACCCTGCCTCGCGCAGAGCCCGCTAACTCCCGGACTCGTTCAAGGTGCTCCGCCGCCATATGCTTGCTCACTGGGGAAGCGGGCATGAAGGGCGAGTCTCGGTGCCCTTCATCCAGGTGAGGTGCAGTGCTGCTTTCCCTGGGTCGGTGCCAGCTGAGTGGGGACAGGGAGAAAGCGCCAGGGCAGACGCTCCGGTGCCTGTGCTGTGCCAACCCACAGCACCGTCTGCCTCACCAATGCACTGGCCTCCAGCTATTTATAACTGCATATCCACAGCTCTCCTCTGGAATATTGGCACGGGATCCGATTAATTGGGGTTTCTGGTTTTGGCGTTTCTTTTGAGAGTGAATGCCATGGAGTTTCACCATAAACTTTGAAGACAAAAGTTCTGTGTTGGATAAATAATGGACCAATTGAAATGCTCATATATTGATTTGGAATAAAAATATTAAAAATATTTAAAAAAAAATTTGGAATAAAAGATAAGAGGATTTTTCCTTTTCCTGTTTTCTGGTTTTTTTTTTTTTGTTGGAGATAAGTTTGTTGGGTGGCTGAGTAATGTGATGTGTTTCAGGGAACAGGCAAAGTGAAAGGGTTTCATCACTGACCCCTGAAAAGCCACAGCAATTCCATTCTGAGCACCAACTGTGCTCAGTTCAAAGCCCTCAAGAGTTTCACAATGACTTCCAGTACAATTTCACAGTGGAACTGAACTAAATCTGGGCTGAGTGTCCCAACAGTCCTGTGATGTAAAGATCACCAAAAGATTACCATGAGAACCACAGTGAGCACGCTCTCTCTCACTAACCGCTAACTACACGCTTCATATTTGACATACACTGGAAATTCCTGCCCTTTAATTTATGTATAATCTCTTATTAAAATCTCTGGAGTTTCAGATCAATATACTCCACTCGGATCCGGACCAGCGCTCCGGCGTCGGCCTAAAGCTAAAGAATGGGCCCCATCTGGGTTGTACACTGCATACAGGGCCTAGAGGGGACCCATGTGAGGTTATGGTGGGTTGTAACAATGTATTTACAAACCCACTCAGAGCCCAAGCCCACCTGGAACCGAACCTAGCCCACGTTCCACTCATGTGAGCCCCACATGAGCATGTTGGCTGGGATGGAAATGCCAACTTCTCTGCCAGCAAGATTCCTATTGGGAGCTGCTGACCCTGGGCAAGCAGTACAGTAGTATTCTGCCAGATTTGTTATTTTATTCACCAGGGCTCCCCCAACAGGTGTGAAGTGTATTTGACTAATACAAATCACATTTTGAGCACCCCCTTATAGACAGCTGTACACATGCATTTGTTGACAAGCTGAAGTGATAGCAAGAGAACGTGTGGACTGAGGCGGTAGAGTGATAGAACAGGATTTGACACTAATATGACTCGGGTTACGCTGCGATACACACTTCTGGAGAGAGGTCTCGTAGCACAGCTCCACCAAAGTTCTATAGTGCAGTAGCAGCGTTCTGGCCCGAGGTGGAAATTACGACAGTTGTGTCGTAACAAGAGACCCGGCATGCATCACTTTGGCTCACTGCTTGAGCTGAGGAGACTTTAACACATTCAAAATCACCCTGGAATACAATTTTATGGTTTATGGCCGACATATTTAACAGTTCCTAAATATATATAAAAATACAGAAATTGGAATTCATTCCATGCCTATTAAAAGACATAAGCACCAAAATCCTTCCAAAAAAAATGTGGTAAAAATCCTTGGACTGAGACAGCTTTAGCTCAAGCTTTAGCATTGACCGACTCGTCTCGTCTCATTCCGTGCTCCATCCCAGTTGGGGAGTTTGGGATGAGGTGGGGTGGTGACCATCCAACATCCTGACCTCACTAACGCTCTTGTCATTGAATGCAATAAAATCCTCACATCAAAGCTCCTCCAAAATCTATCAGAAAGCCTTCTTCCCTGGACAGCAGAGACAGTTACTCCACCAAAGCAGCAGAAACTTTTTTAATACCCTTGATTTCAGAAGAAACAATGAATGGTACAGGTGTCCCAATACTTTTGTCCTTATAGCCCTTTAGTTTGGGCCATAAATGCCACTTCTATGTAAGCTAACTGTTAAACGGATGTATCCTGATTGATTTAAACCTCCCTATTAAAAGACATAAGCACCAAAATCCTTCCAAAATAAATTGTGGGGAAAATCCTTGAACTGAGACAGCTTTAGCTCAAGCTTTAGCATTGACCGGCACCAAGCAGCAGACTCGTCTGACTGATGAATATTGGAATATTGGGCGTCTAGCTAGACTGGTGTCTCCTACTGTAAAGATTCCTGCCTAGAGTTACTCACTGAGGCTTCCCCTGTACTATGCGATTGGGCCCACAGAAATCCCATTAAGGCCATCCCCAATGCACTCAGAAGACCAAGGCTTCCTCATGTGAGGTTGTGTGTGTGTGTGTGTGTGTGGGAAACTGGCCTCTACTAAGCTCAAAGCTTCTGCGTGGCTTCCATTTTGACATTTACAGAATCATGTTTCATTTCTCTGTTTCACACGAGACCGAGGCTGCCCACAGCGGATTTAATGTGACTATTGCAATATGGCCTAGCTGGAGGTAAAGGTTATCCCAGCATGTGCCAACCTGTTGGGCCCATCGTACCAATGCTGCACAAACCACTGGAGTTTCAGATCAATATACTCCAGTCGGATCCGGACCAGCGCTCCGGCGTCGGCCTAAAGCTGTTTATACCGACAGAAAGTAGAAGTGCAAGCTCGGAGCGAAGTTACTTTAGGTCAGTAGAACGAAACATAATGAAATAGACTGAAATATGTGAAATAATAATACGGGTACACTACGTGTCCAAATGTTTGTGGACACCCCTACTAATTAAAGGGTTTAGCTACTTCAAGTCGCACCCATGGCTGAATGCCATAGACTCGTCTACTCCCTGTAGAGAAGTATTGCCGATGCCCATAGGCTCAAAAACATGAACCTATTGGTACCGTGCCCTAATTTCTAGTGCCAGGCTTGGGCTAGAGGGGTATAAAGCCCCCCCTGCATTGAGCTGTGGAGCAGTGGTACTACATGTGTTCTCTGGAATGATGGCCGGTGCTCCATCCCAGTTGGGGAGTTTGGGATGAGGTGAGGTGGTGACCATCCAACATCCTGACCTCACTGATGCTCTTGTCGTTGAATGCAATAAAATCCTCACAGCAAAGCTCCTCCAAAATCAGAAAACCGCCTTCCCTGGACAGTAGAGACAGTTATTCCAAACAAAAGCGGCAGAAACTATTTTTAATAGCCTTGATTTCAGAAGAAACAATGAATAGTACAGGTGTCCCAATACTTTCGTCCTTATAGCCTTTTAGTTTGGGCCATAAATGCCACTTCTCATATCTGTTAGTTCCTTATGGGATTGTGGTAGTATGTTTGTGCTAAGCTAACAGCAATGCACTAGAATTTCTTACACATTCTAGATTCATCACGAAGAGGTAAAACAGCTTGTAACAGACATTAACATACAATTATGCAAAACCATTGTATCTCCAAAACCTTCGGAACTTTCAATGGAAATCATTGTAAAAAGACGTTTTAGTCATTTTGGAGCATTTCTGGACTGCTTTACACCGGTGTAATTTGATGTGACAATAAACCTGATTTAATTAAATTATATGTATTATTATATTTATTATATTATATTTAATTATATATATTATAACACTACTTTTTTTATTTCATTTCGTGCAATTTTTAGAATTTTATTGATGGTTTTAATTGACAAAATTGTATTTTCTTATAGATGCTACTTCATCTTCTCTGTTACCAGATGTTTTTAGGCACCAGATGTTACCTAAAAAAGGCCTTTCCACCCTAAGGGTCTTGGAAGTGTCAGTAAAGTTACTCTGGGTCTATTAAAATACATGATACAGTATCAGTAATACTTCATCTGTTACTTCATCTTAGTTCCAGACTATGCAGTAAGATAGTAGTGTGTTTTTAATAGATAGTGTTCTACATTAGCATAAGCAATGTTAGCATACAGCTAAGAAGTCTATTGCGACCCCCCCCCCCCTTCCTCCTGCTGGTAAAGGGACATTTTTAGAGTATGGGCAGAAACAAAAAGGAGGGTTTCTTCTTTACAACACAGGATTGAGTGACAGCTTTCTCTTTCTCCCCCCCAACACACTTCTTCCCACCCGCCACCACTGCCCTTATTTTCTGAGAGAGATTAAATATTTCTGCTTGAGAACACCCTTTAAATTCTGAAATGACTGCTGTCACTGACACACAGACCCGCATCACACACACACACACACACACACACTCCCCTTCTCATGGCTTGGGAGGGATGGATGGGTGGGAGGGTAAAATATAATCTCTTGAAAAGAAAGGGGCCCTGTGGGTTTTTTTTCTCTGTGGGGCCTTTGGGGTGAGGGATTGTGTATAATATATGTGTGTGTATGTGTGTGGTGGGGGGTGCTGGGGGGAGTGAGGGATGGGGAGGAGGAGGAGGGGGGGCGCACAGCCACTTCACACTGTAACCTGACCCCACGGGGGTCCAATCTGTCAAATAATTAGCCGTTGTGGCGCACAAAGGTTTTATTTGCAGGAATTTCATACAGCTGGGATTGAATAATATGGCCGTGTATTGTGCCGGGTCATGGGAACATCATGTCTTACTGGTGGGCCATAAAAGACAGCCAAATGATAATGAGAAAAAGGGGCTGGTAATTTAATTCCTAAAGCATTTCACTCCCCCCACAGCCTCCCTGTCACACACACACACACACTCCCATCTTCTTTCCCTCGCTTTAACCTCTCCAGCTAATTAGCAAAGTTTATTTCTACATGAATATGCATGTCTTCGGCCTCTATAGAAGCTATATGTGTAGGGTGGGAGCTGTGTGTGAGAGCTGGCTGCGCTGTTTTCAGCTTTAGCCGCTTTCATTCTGGACATATTTACATCCAGCTCTATATTTCCACAACAGTTTAAGTGGTTTGAAAGTGGCTCCTTCACCGATTCATTAAACAGAAAATAGCGATTCAGTCCTACATATACAGCTTCAAATCAGGACCCAGTGAATCAATTAAGGTCTGAGCGTGAGTACACACTCAGTGACCACAGGCTGACCTTAGAAAAGGGCAGACAATCCTGATAATTAACAAATTCTTCTTTTTAGAGAGAGGCACACAGCTCCTCTCGCTGCAAAATAGCTGTTATCATATCACTACCTGAGAGTCAGTGCGTAACACACGCCATACTGTTACACCGCTGGTCTGAAAGGCATTCCATATTGTTACACCACTGACTCATGTTTGTAACACCTCACCTACTGTTACACCACTGATCTGTTACACCCTTTATACTGTTACACCCCTGAGAGGTAAAACCTTTCATACTATTACATCACTGAACTGTAACACCCTACATACTGTTACACCCCTGGCCTATTGCACCCTCCATACTGTTACACCACAGACTTGTAAGACACTCCATACTGTTACACCACTGACTCATGTTTGTAACACCCTCCATACTGTTACACCACTGACCTATTACACCCTCCATACTATTACACCACTGAACTGTAACACCCTACATACTGTTACACCCTTGACCTATTGCACCCTCCATACTGTTACACCACAGACTTGTAAGACACTCCATACTTTTACACCACTGACCTGTAACACCCTCCATACTGTTACACCATTGACTTGTAAGACACTCCATTCTGTTACACCACTGACTCATGTTTGTAACACCCTCCATACTGTTACACCACTGACCTGTAACACCCGCCATACTGTTACACCATTGACTTGTAAGACACTCTATACTGTTACACTATTGACTTGTAAGACACTCCATATTGTTACACCACTGACTCATGTTTGTAACACCCCACATACTGCTACACCACTGACCTATTACACCCTCCATACTTTTACACCACTGACCTATTACACCCTTCATATTGTTACATCACTGACCCTTTACACCCTTCATACTGTTACACCCCTGACCTATTACACCCTCCATACTGTTACATCACTGACTTGTAACCCCCCTTCATACTGTTGCACTACTGACCTGAAACTCCGGCCATACTGTTACATCACTGACTAGTAACACCCTCCATACTGTTACACTACTGACCTGTAACTCCCGCCATACTGTTACACCACTGACCTGTAACCGTAATGTTAATTAATTGAGTATTTTGGAATAATTGTTGAGCTGATTAGAGTGGGGCCCAGTGTAATATATTTTCAAAATCCCTGGCAGTGCCCCTCGTTACACCACTGACTTATGTTCATATCACTGTCTGAACTGTTACACAGCTGATTCATAACACACTCATAACTGGTGTTATGCTACTAAAACACTCCATTCTATTAGGCAACTCAAAATATATCCCTTTTATTCTTTATCTGAATAATGATTTTTTATGATTAGAGTTATTGCTCAATATAAATATATAATAATTAATATAATAAAATTATATTATTGTTGTTTTCTTTGCTACCGTGTCGTTGTCATTGTTATTGCTGGTGTTTTTGTAATATCTTTGGTAAGAATCCAGTCATGCTAAAGAAGTTTTCTTGAACTGATCAACAAAAAGAGAGAGACACCTAAACACACTCTGCGTTTCTGACTGTGGCTGAAGTGTCCAAAGCGCAGACGGACGCTCAGCCGTTTATAAACATGTCTAACAGCAGCTGCGTCCTGTCAGAGCAAAATCTGAAAAAACAATTAAACTCCAGGCAACAAAAAAAACCCCAAAAACCCTGAACCTTTAGCGTCTTTTCTTCCTCTGCGACTTCACAGCAGCACGCCAGAGCAAGTCACTTCAACAACTTCAGGTCTTAACAGCTGGTCACAAAGCAGGCCAGTGGTTTTGATCGACCTATGGGACCTTTGACCCTCGTGAAGGGACAGAAGCAGGAAGGAGGGTGCTAAGAGGGATTGATTGGTTTGCCGTCTATAGATGACTGTTTATACCAGGCCATACCCCGGGCTTGACCTCTGCTGACCTCTCTTTGGACGAATCGGCTGGAAGCCTTGACCCATATCCACCGTGGAGAGCACTAATTAGCAATGATGCTACCCGTGTTTGGCTTTGCAGTGATTTATAGTGTTCCAGGAGCAAAGCGAAATGTTTGATATGCGACACACATGTACGCATCAGGTGTGGGGGTTTAATGGGTGGACATGGTGAGTTAACCTAATCAGAAAGTAACGTGATGCACAGTGGTGGAATAGGGGGGAACAGCACAGCTTTTTTATAAAAATTCCATATCATTCAGTGGTGAGATGTAAACAAAGTCCTTCAGAGCAAATTTGGTGTGAAATGGTTTAATGTAGAGAAAGAAACTTGCGGCTTTTACTTGCTATTCAAACCCACCAGTGAATCTACACTGGTTGCATTTGTAATGCTGATGATTGTAAAATTGTGATATGAGGGGCCTCGGGTGGTCTAGGGGAGACTAGGGCGCTGTCACGAATCCCGAATCCCGGTCATGCAAGGCCCTGAGAGAGCACAATTGGCCTTGCTCTCTCCAGGGTGGGTATGTACAACCCCCCAAAACGCCCCAACGCTTCCTTGCAGGGCTGGTTGTCACTGGCATCTGCAGGCTGGTGCGTAGGAGCCGGGTATGCGACGCTTTCTACCACATGCGTTGCTTGCCCGGTGATGTTGCTTCGGCCGCAGTTCGAAAAATGAGTGCCTTGACTGCATGTGCTAGTCCGCCCTTACTGCTGACGGGGGCAACACGTGTGGTGGGGGTACAGATTGGGTAACTGGCAGTGCAAATTGGGGAGAAAATTGGATTAAAATGTATTAAAACAAAAATAATTGTGACAGGAACAATGAGCAACAATGAATGAGCATGCGTCCCAATACTTTTGTCCATATAGTGTATTACTAATTAACAATCTAGCATGTATTTACCACATTAATTGAGCAGAGTTCCGATGCTCTTGCCCAGTAGTGCATACCGGACCAAAAGCTAGGGAAGGGTCTGCAGCTAAACTAGGCTAAGGCCAACTTTTCTAAAGGATTCCTAGAAATTCTTATAGGCCAGGCCGCAGACAGACCATTTTTCCTGTATTAGCGGTGGGGTAACTGTCCGGGTTCTACACCCTGACTTACCGTAAGGTCTGCCTCATTTAAAACACACTCTTAATCAGGACTTAGCATCAAATACGTGTCAATTTTAGGCAAAACGACAACAACTGATAAGACATATCGAATCGTACATGGGAAAGCATGTACGCAAATTAGCGTTATCCAGTGCGGCCTGGCGTGGACTGGAGTTTGGATTCAGCTGACGCAGCCCGCTGGGACGAGTGGAATTAGTTTCAGATCTGTTTCTGCGCCGCTATACAGCAATTATGAAATCTATACCACCGCGCGGAAAGTGCTTGTGTTTAAATGCGGCTATTAAAATATTGCAAATTGGGATCTCTGTCTAATTATCAGGCGTACGAGCGTACGATATCCCGGTCATTACTCCACACGGCCCCCTTTTTTCTCGCTTAATAAGAAAAGGCAGTGGAGCATTTCAAAACGCTATAACTCTCATTCCTGCCTTTGCCTCTCAGCTATTTATAGATGAGCAAAAGCATACACCCAACAACTATCATCTCCCTCATTAAGCAGCAGTGCACTAAATCACCAGCGCACACACACACACACACACACACACACACAAACAAATACAAACAAACACAAAACAAAGACAAATTCCATTCAAATTATATTAGATATTGCTAGCGCAGCATATTAGCATATTAACATATTAGCATATGGGTTTTTCATACTGAAACGGAATGCCACAAGAACGACAATCATGACAACATATATACACACACACACACACACACACAAATACAAACAAACACAAAACAAAGACAAATTACATTCAAATCATATTAGATATTGGTAGTGCAGCAAATTAATACATTAGCATATTAACATATGGGTTTTTCATAGTGAAAACATACACACACACACACACACACACACACATATAATAAAGACAAATCACACAGCATTCAAATTCTATTAGATTTACATCTGCTAGGGTAATCCTACTTTGGTTTTCAAAAAAGAGGACACTGGGGACACACGGGCGTCCACCGTTGTCGTTTCTGGTAGGCCTTATAATAATAATAATAATAATAATAATAATAATAACAAATAAGACAAAATTAAATCTGTTGACATTAAAAATCACAATTTCACTGGACACTGTTCAGTCCTACTAGTGTTTCAGACAGGCTACATGATTGTGTGTGTGATACAGACTTGATTATTGATTTTATTTTAATTTGAATTATTTATTATTATTATTTTTTTTTTTTTTTAATTAATTTATTTATTATATTATTTTATTATATTATTTATTATTATTTTATTTCATTTGGTCCACTTGGCTCCACCGAGCCAAAACCACAGGACGTTTTGGGCTGTGGTGGGAAACAGTTTGACCAATGGCTGATGTACATACAGCCAATCCTAGCAACAATCGTAGAAGGCCACATCCAGGCCGGACGCCAGCCATAACTGCCGTCCCAAAAAGAGGACAAGGCCAGGAGAAAGACATGGTATGGTCATCCCAATGTCTGCAGATATTATTAGCATAGTCGTTACTGTTGTTATGCCATAGAGACACATTCCCACACACACACACTCACACACACAAACAGAAAGACAAAGTGCACATCTGACGACTGCAAACATGTAGGATCATATACACTATACATCCAAAAGTTTATGGACAAAATGAATGCATTCGGCTACTTTAAGTTGCATGCATTGCTGACACAGATGTGCAAATGCACACACACACCGCTTGTCTAGTCCCTGTAGAGAAGTACTGCCAATAGAATAGGACTCTCTGGAGCAGATAAACATGAACTCTGGTATGATGGTGGTGCTCCATCTAATTCTTTTGGGATGAGTTGGAGAGTTTGGGATGATGGGGTGGGGCGATGATCATCGTTCAATCAAATTCTCACAGCAATGCTCCTCCAAAATCTAGTAGAAACCCTTGTCAGAAGAAACGGTGAATGGGCAGGTGTCCCAATACTTTTGTCCTTATAATGTATATTAGCAAACACTGGCATTTTTCTTTTAATTCAAATGGGAAATCCCTATGAGTGGGCAACACACACACACACACACACACACACACACACACACACAGAGCAACGCAAAAACACACACAAAGAAGACAAAACCATTTCAGTTACATCTGATAGATGTTTGCCAGTGTTGTTAGCATAGTTATGATTAGCAGTGAGTATTCTATTATAATGAAACTGAAATAACTGAACTGAATAAACAGTCATTACTGCCGCAGACACACACACACACACACACACACACACACACACACAGATTTAATACACTCAATACATACAATTTCTATTGGACAAATGTTTGCTAGCATAGACATTATTAGCATACTGTTTTCCTTTGAATTGAAATGGGAATTCCCCATGAATAGACAAACATGACACGACAAACACACACACACACACACACACACTCACATACACACACTCACACCTTTCCTTCACACACACTCCTGTCATCCGACCCTCCAAAGTCACCTGGATTACAGTACATCTGACAGTATTTCATGTCGGATTTGGGGATAAGAGAGAGGATTTTCTCTTCAAGAACCGAGCTTATCATCACAATGCACTGCGCGAGAGAGCCACTGCGCCTCTCTCTCTCTCTCTCTCTCTCACTCTCTCTCTTTCTGACTCTCTCTCTCTCTCTCTGACTCTCTGTTGATTTAGCTCTGAGTGCTTTTCCGACACAGCCCAGGCCACGTCCTCCTGGAGTTTACTGAAGCTAACTAGCCAGCATGGCTATTCTCTGGGCTACTCTGAGGGTGCTTTAATTAAACTCATGGGCTTCAGCAGAACTATGGCTGGAGAAAAGCAGATGAGAGGAGGGCGCAAAGAGCAGAGATTTTTATGGAGTTGTGAAAGTGTGAGCTGTTTGCGAGACAAATCCACTAAGTCCACTAAGACACCAGGTTCAGCATCAGCTCAGTGAAGTTCCACCTTCCACGTTACGGCACCTACGGCACACTTCTGTAACCTGTACATTTAACTAAAATTTAAATTGTAACTGCTGATTTTTTTATAGTAATTATTGAACAATTCATAGTCGATACTAAATAATTTATAGCATATACTGAATAATTTATAGTAGGTACTGGATAATTCATAGTAGATGCTGAATAATGCATACCATATACTGAATAATTCATAGTAGGTACTGGATAATTCATAGTAGATGCTGAATAATGCATACCATATACTGAATAATTCATAGTAGGTACTGGATAATTCATAGTAGATGCTGAATAATGCATACCATATACTGAATAATTCATAGTAGATGCTGAATAATCCATAGTAGATGCTGAATAATGCATACCATATACTGAATAATTCATAGTAGGTACTGGATAATTCATAGTAGATGCTGAATAATGCATACCATATACTGAATAATTCATAGTAGGTACTGGATAATTCATAGTAGATGCTGAATAATGCATACCATATACTGCATAATTCATAGTAGATACTGAATCATTTATAGTTGATACTGAATAATTCATAGTAGGTACTGGATAATCCATAGTAGATACTGAATAATTCATAGTGGGTACTGAATAATTTTATAGTAGATACTGAATTATTCATAGTAGATACTGAATAATGCATACCAAATACTGAATAATTCATAGTAGGTACTGGGTAATTCATAGTAGATACTGAATAATTCATAGTTGATACAGAATATTGTGTAGTCAAAAAATTAATATTTCATAGTGTTTACTGAATAATTCATAGTGTTACTGAATAATAGTGGTTACTGAATAACTCATAGTTGTTACTAAATAATTCATAGCAGAAACTGAATAATTAATTATAGTTACTTAATAATTTGTAGTGGTTACTAAATAATTCATAGTGGTTACTGAATAATTTATTACGGTACATAATGCCTAGTGTTTACTGCATAATTGATAGTAGATTTTGAATAATTCATAGCAGTTACTGAACTACTAGAAGTTCCTGAAACATAGATCTTGAAATCAAAAATAGGCCTAGGGTTCGAGGGTTAAGGTGGA
The DNA here is from genome assembly GCF_030463535.1 of Salminus brasiliensis. Taxonomy (NCBI): domain Eukaryota; kingdom Metazoa; phylum Chordata; class Actinopteri; order Characiformes; family Bryconidae; genus Salminus; species Salminus brasiliensis. The sequence goes on from NC_132900.1 coordinate 28,881,162, forward strand.
ACAGAAAATTCTGATAAGAGAACGGCGAATAAGAAGCCAACCCTGGCTGCAGCCGTGTTGGTCCAGATGTATAGGAAGCGTCTGTAATAATAACTGTGCAGTTACATGTTAACGTTAATCATCATAATAACATCGATAGTGACACTCAGCACCTTTATACCTTTATATTTATATATTCATTCAGACAGATTACAGCACTGCAGCTTGAGGAAACACACTTCAGTGTTGACTCAAGTCTCAGGCCCACAAGTGTGTGCCAATACCTGTAACAATACTCTCTCTGATGTGTTTATAGATGTGTAATAAGACGAGGATAACTGTGTTTATATGACCTAATAGTTTCCTTTTCCAGCTATTGAGTGGAAACTGAAGTTGACACACACACAGACACACACGTGTAATAACAACAGTACATAAGCTGTACTACTGAAATCCACCTGTAACACTGAACAGCTCACCAGTGGAGTGTGAATGTGTAATTACACAGTTATTAGAGACACTTATGATCAGGTGAGGCTGCTGTGTTTGTTTACAGTGTCATGAATCACTGAATTCTAGGTTTTAACAGCAGGAATGTTCAACTTTGCTGGCTATACTGAGACCACCCTGTCACATGACCTCCGTTTAGTCGGCAAAGTTGAAGATTTCAGTATTTTCTGAATTAAGGAGATGCTCTTATTCTTTTACCTTGAGCAGTATGCATCAGAGAGCAATCATCACCATTACCGCTCTCTCTCTTGCTCTCTCGCTCTCGCACACACAGCAGGACAACAGTGACAGGAGAAAGCATGACTCCGGGTCGGTTCCGCAGCCCTTCTACTGGAATGCGTGTTAACCCTGCGAAAGCGAAGAATGAAATAAATAAGGCTCTCTACCTGAGAGGAATCTTTAGCTCTTTTTCTGCTGCGAAAGATGGATTGCCTGAATTCTCCACCAATCACAACACAACACATTGGCTCCAGCATTGATTGATGAAGTATTTAAGTCGTCAATCTCACATCACCCGTTTTTTTTCCCCTTCTTTTTTCCCTCCCTTTCTTCAAACGCTCACTGAGAGAAGCTGCGGTGTCGGCACCGTCCATGAGATCTGACTGCTGCACAACATCACACATTTACAGCGGCGGAGTGTCAGCGTATGGGCTCCCATCTGCACAGCTAGACACCTAACTGAGGCCCTCAATTACGGTCCTGTTAAATACATGCAGATACACAGATGTTGCAGTAGTAGCCAAGTAGCACCCATTGATACCACAGATGTGCGAATGCACACACACACACACACACACACACACACACACACACATACACATATATGGCCTGTCTAGTCCCTGTAGAGAAGTACCGCCAATAGTATAGAAGTCTCTGGAGTACATTTACATTTACATTTATGGCATTTAGCTGACGCTCTTATCCAGAGCGACTTACAAGGTTACTCGTATTACAGCGGTGGGTCAGTGTAGTGTTAGGAGTCTTGCCCAAGGACTCTTATTGGTGTAGCGCAGCATAGTCACCCAGACTGGGAATCGAACCCCAGTCTCCCACGTGGTGAGGTAGCTCACTAGCAGGTAGTGGTGTTATCTGTTGCGGAGTAGATAAACTATTGGCATCTATCGTGCCAGGCGTTGGCTAGAGGGGTATAAAGCCCCCAAGCAGCATTGAGTCCTCTGGAATGATGGTGGTGTTCCAGCTAATACTTTTGAGTGGAATGAGTTGGAGAGTTGGGGGGACAACACTCTTGTCCCTGAATGCAATCAAATTCTCACAGCAGTGCTCCTTCAAATTCTAGAAGGAAGCCGAGCCTTCTTCCCTGGACAGTAGAAACAGCTACTCCAACAAAAGCAGGATAAGCTATTTATTATATCTAATGAATGAGCAGGTGTCCCAATACTTTTGTACTGTTAACGCTAGCTGTTTAATTTTATTGCATGTTAGCATCATCAGCCTTTTCTGATTGAACTGCCGCCAGAATTGTCCAACGGTTCATCCAGAGACTATTTAGTACTTCTAAATCCTAACACACACACACACACACACAGTCTGTCTGTGTACGAGCTAACCTTGCTACATTAGGATGAAGTCAAACCACGGCCGAACTCAAATTCAACTAAACTCGATTATTTCACTTGGCTGGGCACTTTAAACCCTGTACTGTGAGATTACGGCATGAACTGCATTTTTAAAACCTTAGCCGCTAATGATATAATAGCAAGAATGCTAATGCTAATTTTTTTTTATTTTATTTATTTATTTATTCTTGCATATCTTTTCAAAGAAGGCCAGATTCTAGGTGTTTCACCAAAGGAACCTTGCGGTCAATACTGCGGTCCCAACGAAGATAATTTAGCACAATGCTATTGGCTGTAATAATAATGGGGGCTAACAGTAATAGTATTGATTGGGATGAAGTGATCTATTCAAAGAGTGACCGTTAGCCATTGCCTAAGACCCTGACACACTACAAGCAATACATAATTTTCATAATTACCCCCATATTTAACCCGGATTTGACCTCTCCAGGCCAATTCCTGCTGCTTCCCATTAGCATTTTTAATGCAGCTGGGCAAGCCGCTCGTTTAGCTTCCCGGTGAGCTGCTGCTGATTCGGGAGAGCGAATTTAAAGAAGCCGAGGTCGTTTTTGTCCGTAAAGAAAGGGAAGAAAGTGCAAGACAACTGAGCGCAGAGAGATCTGGGGTCCTGTGTTATCTGTGGGGAAATGTGATAGCCCCCAGCGGACCCCTCAAACCTCCCCCACTGCTGATCAATGTGTGTGGTTAGTGGCATCTTCCTGTCTGGCCAAATGAATGGCTTCACTTTTTCTTTGGTTTCATTCTATTGATTTGTTTTATTAGCCCATTGATTCTGGCCTCTCCTCTTTGCTTATCAATATGAGAGCAGATCACACCAAGCAGCACTCCGCTATGGCGGCATCCGTTTCCCAGAATCCTTAGGGGACAAGGCTGGTTTACATTATCTGCAATAAAGGCGAATGACACATTGCTGCCTCACACAATGACTCTGTGTGTGTGTGTGTGTGTGGAAGCTGAAATCATGCTACCATATGTGCATTATTGCGAAAAAGTAGGTGGAAAATTTGTGTGTGTGTGTGTGTGTGTCTGAAGAGTGTCCACCTGCTCAGGGCCCTGGCCTTGGTAACAGCCATGTCTGGCCATTCCTTTTAATTCCCTTTGAGAGCAGAACAATAGATAGGAAGTCATTTACAGCAGCAGCGAGTCAGGCTGGGCTTCACGCAGGAATGGTGGCTTTTCTTCCTGAAGCTCCGAATCACTGAATCACTGAATCACTGAATCACACCACCGCTCCAGTGCCTCACTGGCCTGAGAGTCAAAACCCCGCACTTCATGTACACACTCACTTACTGACAGCAGGGTTTTAAAGGGTCCATATCAAGGAAAGAAAGTCTGCTGTAGATTGTAAACACACCGTTCACTCCCCAATCTATGTCCGGACCAAGCTCAAAATTTGATTGACCAAACCAACCTTGCACTATAATTCTAGGATGTCCCACATTTATTATATCTTTAAATTGAGCTGAATATTGTCGCTTTCCAATAAAAAACATGTATCTTTAAAAAGGTGACGGAAGAAGGCAAAAATGGTTCTTAACTTTGAATGGAGGTGAAATTTCAGTCAAATTTTAACTCAAGGAGTTTATTTCAAGCCATTTCTATTGGCTCATTCATCCAGGATTATTTACACAGTGTACAGAAGCTGCTACAGGGTTCAAACCATGGAGAAAACTAAAAGCAGACAAAAATGGACATACATGTTTTTTACTGGACAGCAGCGATATATAAGATACTATGTATCTATCTATCTATCTATCTATCTATCTATCTATCTATATATATATAGCATTTTGCAGACAGCATCTTATTGGTGTGTATACATATTGCAGCTATTCACAAACGCTTGTTGTCCAATGTCCAATGCTTGTTGCCAAAGCATTTAATAAAAAAAAATATTGATTAGTCAACATGAACACACACACACACACACACACACATATATACATATACATATACACAAGTCAGTAAAGTAATTAATAAACATTCAACCCTACATATATGTACAATGTAATTATAATATACGCACATTATATCTACACTATTATACTACACTAAGTGTTTAAGTGTGTGGTCAGTGTGTATTACTATATAAACTGGTGTCACTATTGGCTAAATGGTAATGCTGTGCTTATTGCTATCAACACTACTGGCACTCTGACTGTGGCATTATTGAAATATCTGGCAGCGCTTTTTATATGTATACAGATATGCTATATAAATATTCTATATATACTATATATAATATTCTATATATAAAAATATATATACATATATAAAATATATATAACGCAAACTTTACAGGAGGAAGTCAATGTAAAAAAAATATCTCTATACTTATATATAAGTAATTCTGGAGCATTTCTATTGGTCCATTCATAATGAAAATTTGCCACAATGAAAGAATGAAAGAACTGCCAAAAAGTTGTTTTTTTTTTTTTTTTGCATATGTGCGTAAATGTAATAGTAATAGGTCATTTATACCATATAGTATATATATATATATAATAAACATATGATTATATACACATACATTAATAGTATTGCCTTTGTAGATTTCTTTGAAATAAGAATGACTTATGAATAGACAACTCACACACACACACACACACACACACATCCCAACACGCACACCAGGCATGTTTTCTCCTCCAGCTGCTACAGTTTAAAGTTTTACGCAGACTGGAGCAGCACTACTGAAAAGGAAATGCAAATGTTTGCTCACTCCAGCTCATCCCAGCAACCGTGCAGGGCGGTGAGGCTCCCCGAGACACGGCTTCACCCGGCGGAGGTGATTCTGAAGAACTGCTACTACTGTATCATTCTGGCCTGTTTTCTGAATGTTCTCAGACTGACAGGGTAGACCTGAAACACCCTGATTTAAAAAGTTTAACCGCGGCAGAATGCTGACTGTACATCCTGTTAACACAACCACCACCATCATCATCATCATCATCATAATCATCACATGAATAGAAAATCAATATGAGGGTCACGACGTACGCTCTGGGTTGGGTTCCAACAAAAGCCGCGACCCGCGAACACTCTTGAGAACGTGCATGGTGTGTGCGGAGACAGATAGTGTTCTTTATCGCAGCTTCCCTTTTTTCCAGACGCTCCGGAGTGTTTATCCAGCTTGTGGGAATTCCTGTTGGAGGGACAGAGCCATCGGGCCTTTCCCATCCCGCCCGGCCCAGACCAGCGAAATCTCACTTTCTCTCACTTCACCCTTATCGCTCAGACAAACGGACGGAAAGCCGACTCTGTCCGCTCCTACTGTCCCTCAGAAGGGTAAAGAAAAATGCCTTTGTAGAAACTTGGGTTTTTACATTCAACTAAATATCTAATACATTTAACCATTCGTAGATCATTATAGACCAAGTAAAGCAGCACCAGTTCTCAGTAAAGTTTCTTCTCAAATTAATTTGCATTAATTGCCGAGCAAGGAATGATACTTTTTAGCTTTTTTATTCATTAAACTTGTGTTTTAATACATTTAAAGATTTAATTTTGTTTACTCTGTATTGTTCACACCTCAGATTCTCACTTTCAAAAATGAAAATAACAAAATATTGAAAATAATAACTTCCATATTAGTTTCGTAATAGTTATTAAATAATCCATAATAAAGATTCAAGCATTTTAAGTGCAAATGATCTCTTGTGTACTGTTCAGGTTAAATTTGACCCATCTGACATTTGATGACATTTAATAGTAGTGAAACCACTTGAAGTCTTAAATGTAAAGTCTTGTAAATGTAATGTTTTTAAATGTAAAGCTTCCCAAAACTGCCCAAAAAAACATGATGCTACGCATTTTAGCACATAGTTTTTTGTTGTGGGTCAGTTTTCACCCACATGCATGAAGGACAGTTTCCCCAAAACTGATTTTGAAACAGTGAACCAGTCAAATATTTGGGTCACGTTTGTTTTTCTCAACAATTAATAGGTTTCTAATGCTAAATCATTTTGAGATGGAAGTGGAAATGAGGTATTAGGCTTAGGCCAAGCATTGTGTTGACCCTCTAACTTTGTGTTCTAACAATTTGGAGTGTGTTAACCCTTTGATAGTCAGTCTGATATATAGTTATTATGGTTATTATTAAGTATATTAAACAACGGCAATAAATGATTCAAAAATGCCTCGAAATAATTCAGTAACTACTATAAATTATTCAGCACCCACTATAAATTAGTCTGCAACTTTAGAATAGTCGATAACCACTAAAAATAATGTTACTACTATATATTATACAGAAACTAATAGGAATTATTTAGTAAGCGCTACAAATTATTTAACAACATTTCAAAAGTTTAAGACTTTAACTGCTACAAATCTACTATGAATTATCCAGTAATATTAAAAAAAAATATTCCATTACACTAGAAAAAAAGTTTCATTCTGGTTTCGCATTAATAAACTACCTGAAAACTAAACAAATATTTTGTAATTTTTTTTTACATACATTTGACATTTGTAGTGTGTTAATGTACAGTCATTTATTAGTGTTAAATCGATGTACTCGTATGAAGTGAGGGGTTTGTCAGTGTGATACATTGATAAAGTAGATGAAGTTATGTGCTTTATAAAAGTGAGGACCACCTACGGCTCGCTCAGAGGTAAAGGGGTTAAATATGACTTGCGGGGCGTCCTGCATTTGCCTCTTCCGTGTTAGGAGTGATGAAGAAGTTGAATTTGGAGGGACGGCCCCCCATTAAATTCTTCCTTCCTTCCTCCCTCCTGGTCTTGATCCACTTTTGGCTTTGGACATTAATTAGCATTTCTATGCACTGCTCGCTCTACCTCACTCTCTCCCTATCTCTCTCTCTCCCTCTGTTTTCTCGGAGGCTTCTGGCAGTAGTTTCCTGCTCTTTCATCTCTGTCCCTGGTGGTGCGACTGTTAGCGAGGCTGTGCTGGGCTGCAATACCTGTAAGTGGTTGGGGAGCTGCTGGACGAGAGAGAGAGAGAGAGTGAGAGTGTGTGTGTGAGAGAGAGAGAGAGAGAGAGAGAGAGAGAGAGCCCAGAGGCTGAAGACTAAGAGATGAAAACACTGGCACCAAACTACAGCGGCTAATTACACCTTCATTCAAGAGAGAGGGAATGTGGCAAGCATTACACCCCGAGCTCTTTCCGCCAACAACCATATCTGTGTCCTCCTGTGTCCTCCTCTCACATTTTCACTTTTCAGCCGTTTGCACGTCTTGTTTGAGACTGACCGGTTTGAGACTGCTCCTGTCCCCAAATAGCATTTGTCTATATTTGCAGTTGTTATTTATGTAGTAGTAGTAGCGTCCAAAGTTGGCAAGGGTTCATGGTTTTGCTCTTTTGCTTGATTTCGGAGACGGTTTCTGCTGTGGCTGTGATTACAGTCATACAGTAGTCATATAGTAAAACGCCCTCCTCTGCCTCGCTCTCCTTCTCTTCCTCTCGAATGATTTTCAGTTTAGAACTGCTTTGTTTTTCACTTTTTTTATAGCGCTTTTTACCACTGACGTCATTACAAAGCAGCTTTACAGGAATCCAGTAATAAGAGAGACGAGAGAACAACAAACCATAAAACATAAAAAAAAATCTAAAAAAAAAACCCCGGCGAGCAAAGCCAAAAGCGACAGTGGCAAGGGAAAACTCCCTCAGAGCTGAAGGAAGAAACCTTGGGAGGAACCAGGACTCACAAGGGGGACCCGACTCATCCACCTCTGCTCAGAACTATTACTGTACCACCACATAATACTGTAATAATGCTGAAATCATCCTAAAATAATATAACTATTATAATTATAGTAGAGATGGTAGGAATAATGAAAGTGAATGAATGTCTCATACCTGTAATCACCATATTATGAGTCTAAAATGAATATAAAAGCAAAAATATATATTTTCATTGTTTTTAGTGTTAAAATATCATTGTCATGAAACTTCTGTAATACAAGTGTTATGCTATCTCAAAAATAAGTGCAGCTGTCTCAGACATTCATTCATTCATTAAATCAAAGGAAAATCCATGAACATCAACTGGAATCAAATAATTGACATTCATCAACGTACATTAAAGCTATTTAAAGCTATTTTTGAGACTTTAAATGTTTTTCCTGCAACAGTTTACAGAAATAACTTTAAAATGACTTTAAAATACAAATTAAAATAATTTAATTACAGGTATGATAATACGAAAATATGGTAAGTAAGTAAGTAATTTTATAAAATAAAAAAAATCTCACTCAAAAAATTTAGTAATGAGTAATTCAATACTCAACTTCTAGCAAATGTTACTAAGAAAAAACAACTTATATTTATATATTAATAACTTAATAACCTTGAACTTATGAATTTATGTAGTATTTTACTTAAGAATAACATTTATAGTAACAGTTTACAAAGTAGGCCTTTTAATGAAGCCTTTCATGTTTTTTATTATCTTTAAAATGTCCCAAATCAAGTAGTATTTAAATAAATCTTATTAAATAATCACAAGCCGTACTACTGTTAACCGTTATGTCCTGATGAGTACAGTAGACTATAGTAGTATAGTAAAAAAAATGTATGTTAAAACTGCACTGTTACAAATGTATTTTGTTATTTTCCTTTTTTTAATTAAGTAAAATCATAATGTTTAACATCAAATGGAAAGCTAATATTAATATTTCAGTATCCCTCTGGTAACTCAGTAGGTGGGTTATTATGATCTGAAATTAAAATGAACACATTTTAAAGCAGTAATATGATTATTATTATGATGATTATTATTATACATTATAAATTCTTTTATTATAATTACACCACGATATATCTCACACAAATGCTCTCTGTCTCTGTTGCATATGAGGTGGACTTAAATAGACTGTTGCTGCACTGGTATATCAGCCCAGCTTGCTACTAATTTGAACGTTCTCTGTACGCTACAGGCTGATCACCTGACTGGCCACAGAAACCAGACAGTGGACACACAAGCAGAAGTGAGAGGTGGAAGCAGCACAGGAAGTGCAAAGAAGTTCCACTGTGCCAGGCAGTCTAAAACTCAGACAGAGAGGGAGCGAGGCCTGCTGACAGTATGGCATCTTTATTTATTTATTAAAAATAATGAGCTGAACGAGTCTGAAGCTCCAGATATAGACAAGTCACACTTCTCCTTTCTCGTCACGTTGGGCTCCTATTAAACATTTAGTGAGCACTCAGTCACGTCTGTGACACTATTCTGAAGGTTAGGCAGTTACGAAAGTAAGGGACTGAAGTGTAAGCCCACTGTGGCAATGTAAGGGGTCAAAGCACTTTTAAAAAATGATCATTTGTAATGTTTGTAAAGAAGATGTGAACATTTTTAAAGTATAAAGAACCCCCTTGTAGTGCAAATATTTAATATTCAGATTTACTATATCTAGAACCTTCTAGAACAGTTAAGAATCAGGTTCTTTAAGAGATGCTCCAGAAGAGCCACTTTTGTTTCCATCTAAAAAACAAGGTTTGTAAAAGACTGTAAAGAGCCACTCAAGAGCCTGTGATGTACAGGTTCTCTACCAGCTATCACAAATGGTTCTTTACGGAACCAATAGAGGTTCTCAAAGAACCCTTCCCAGCACCTTGATTTTTACTAGCATATAAAGGGTGTTACTAACGATGGTGACAAAGTAAAGGCTGCTTGAAGGAGAACTTATAAGATTCAGAAGCTAAAACGTCTGGTTAGATCTGAGTGACCACACGTATGCTGCCCTCCCCCGTAAAACGATCCAGGCTGGTGGGCAGCTCCATGGGGCGGAGGGGGGGTGCAGGCCCTCAGGACAGATCAAAAAGAGCTAGCTCCTTTTAGCAGGGGGTTACAAATTACCCCAGACTGAGCGCGAGAAAAGTTATCCGCTCTGGGTAAAAGGATCCAGCGGCAAGCAATTCAGCCATGACTCGGCCCACTTTAAGAACAATATGGGAGAGTGACGTCCGCACAAAAGCATCACGTTTGCATTTATTTTGGAAACATTTTCCCGAAAAATGTATTTTGTGAGAATCCTCCCCTGTTAGCGAAGCACTCTGAGGCACATAATGCCTCTGATATGCTTTTTTTAGTTCCCTTTTTTCCCCCCCTTTTACTCGTGAGAATAACGGCAATATCCTTTTCTCATGCAAAGGGAACGTATAAGGAGCTCTTGTTATGTGGCAAAAGGTGACATAACCCATAATTCCATTTAAACCACAACGGCCTCTGCGGGCTTCGATTCAGCCAGTGACAAAGAAGCACAACACGTCAATGAAAGTATTCAGAAAACGTACTCATCCCTGCTCGGGATGACGTGACATTTCTGAAAACACTGACAGTGAAAGGCCTTGCTTGCTTAAAACCATGAACTGTAGACTTATTAAACGTCTAACATATTATAATAAAGCAGCTATTAAATATTATTCAGTGAATACTGTAAAGCCTGCATGTTAGTTATGCAGTTTTGGGAGTGAGGAATGGAAGTGTGAGCCCACTGTGGCAATCTACGGGGTCAAAGCACTTCAAAATCAGACTGAAATCAGCCATAACATTAAAACCTCCCATCTATTATTATTATTATTATTATTATTATGTTAGTGTATATCTGCAAAAAGAACTTGTCAACTCGACTTGTCAAGTCAGATTTTTACATCACATCACCTTCAAGCACGGATTGTTCACTTGCTGCCTAGATCCCACCCCTTAAAAGAGCCAGCGGAACCAGATAATCTGCAGGTGGACCTGTACGACCGGACGCTTCCGTACACAGATTCAGCTACTTCCTTCACACTTACGGCCTTTGAAATCACTCCTTTTAGCCAATGCGACTCTTTTTCCACACATCCAACGAGACCCTCACTGCACTGTACTGCACTCTTCTCAATGTCTGAGTCCTGTCACATACCCCAGAGGTATTTATGGAGTGATCATCTGTGTGCAGCGCCATCTGCAGAAGCCTAGAAGCCAGAAGAGAGAGAGAGAGAGAGAGAGAGCAGTGGTTTTCCATCACTGTGTTCATCATTAGAACATCTCCTCTCTCATGGAGTCTAGTATTATTTAAAGTTCTGGTGTTGGTGGTAAATTAGGGCTTAATGATGGTAAATCAGGTGAGCTGCTGCTGCTGCTGATGGAGTTGAACACATCCTCCACGCTGTGCTGGCTGGACTGGGGGGCGTCCAGGAGAAACCTGCAGGAACCGAGCTCTGTTCTTCTGACTAGCTCACCGACAAGATCTCACTACTTTCTTCAGAAAGACATTCTTGCTTCTTTTTACTGTCGTTATGTTGACCTGCATCTGTTGTAATGTGATCTGAAGCTTCTACAGTAAAAACTCTGGGTTTACAGAATGGGCTTCACTGCAGATCTGAACCAGCTCCCAATGCAGGACTTCTTTATTGCCTGGTGGAGTGCCTGTGGGTGGCTGTGTACGCGTGTACGCTTTTAGCTGTCAGAAAAAGAAGCCGGGCACCGCGGCGGCACAAACACTGGCACAAAAGGAGCGGGCCGTGTCCGAGTGCAGTGCCGCTAACGGCAGCCTTGTCAACAGGACCCCCCATGGAGGAATTTCAATTTCATATATTTAATTATCCCTGTCAGACAGAGGCGCCGACAAAAGCCCGGCTTTTGTTCGCCCGGCTCTGTCTCCCGCATCTCGCCTCTCAATTAATTTCGGCATACGAATATGACTAATTGTCTTGCCGCGGCTCCGGTGTGGAATAAATAGTAATTTTGGACGGCGTCGGAGGGAGGTGGATCCGGGGGCATTCACGTGTCAATTTATGATATTTGAACACAATGGGCCGTGCATAATTCAGGTGATGGTACAAACACACCGATGCCACCAAACGCACAGAAGCGAGTGCACGCACACACATATCCATGTCTTTTCACAACAGAACGGAACAGTTTTGCAGCCCCCCTCAATGGCGTGCACTCCCCCCCCCCCCCCCCCCCCCTCCTTTGTGGAGGAAAGCATTATGTGTCCTCATATCAGTCATGGAAATTGCTACTTTGTTTAGAGTGCTGATATTAGCATCATAATTAGAGAGGGAGAAAAGGAGAAAGAGCGGAGCAATCCATACAGGCTTTAATGGTGCACAACAATCACTTCGGCTTCACACACATACATGCACACACACACACACACACACACACATGCGCAAATGCACACACACAGCTTTATTTTCCAGAGTTTCTCAATCCAATCAAGTCCAATCCATCAGAAATGCAACGGAAACAGGCCTCTTCCAACTATGCACTATAGTAACTGTAAGAGTTTGCAGGCATCCCTAGTCCAAATGTTTGTGGACACCCCATCCACTGAAAGTATTCAGATTGTCTAGTCTCTGTGGAGAAGTACTGCCAATAGCATAGGACTGTCTAGAGAAGATCAACATGAGCTGATTGCTATTCCTTAATGACTTCTTATAGCATCTCTTCTAGGTCTTGTAGAGCCCTCTTCCAGTTCTTGTCTTGGGGAATTTCGTTCAATTTCGCTCATTCATCCAGGTTCTGTCAGATTTTTTGGGTCGTCTTAGAGTGTCTTTCACAAGCCGTGAAACATTCTCACGAGAATTTCCTTTTCCTAAACCCTGAATCCCGTCGCACATCGTCCAGCATTGTAAACGCTTCTTCTAGAGAGTCTTTCAGTTCTTCGTTTTACTCTATGTATGTTGACCTGCTCTGATGGGATCTGGAGTTTCTACAGTAAGAACTCTATTACTGCTGAGATACTGCGTCAATTTCCCATCAAGTTTTGTTTTCTGGCCACGATTTTAACAAGAATTTCCTGTAGGCTGGTGGGATTTCTGCCACAGCTGGTAGACCAGTATGACCGTATGCTTCCAAACACCTGCTTTAGTGCACCTAAATGCAATCACTTCTTTTAGCCAATCATTAACTGTATCTGCTTTGTGACCCATTTTCCACACATCCAACGAGACACTCACTGCATTGTACCACCTCTTCTCAATGTCTGAGTCCCGTCACACAGGTATTTATATACACGCCCAACTGTGTATATTTATAGCCCAACTGTGCTGCTTTGCAAAAGCTTCTAAGAGTCTTTCAGTTCTTGTTAGGGGAATTTTTACCTATTCATCCTTGCAAAAGGCTTCTAGTTGGGGTCATCTTAGATGCACTGCTCTTAAGGTTAAGGTAGTGGTTAGGATTTAGGGTTGATTCAAGGGTAGAGTTAGGGTTAGGATTTAGGGTTGATTCAAGGGTAGAGTTAGGGTTAGGATTTAGGGTTGATTCAAGGGTAGAGTTAGGGTTAGGATTTAGGGTTGATTCAAGGGTAGAGTTAGGGTTAGGATTTAGGGTTGATTCAAGGGTATGGTTTGAATTTAGGATTTAGGGATGATTCAAAGGCAGAGTTAGGGTTAGGGTTTAGGGTTGATTCAAAGGTATGGTTTGAATTTAGGGTTGATTCAAGGGTAGAGTTAGGGTTAGGATTTAGGGTTGATTCAAGGGTAGAGTTAGGGTTAGGATTTAGGGTTGATTCCTGAAACCCAGGGATAGATATAGGGTTGAGGTTAGGGTTAGTTGCAGGGTAATATTCAATAGACAGTTTCAATAACAATTTCTGAAGCAAACACATTAGAATTTAGGTGTGTTTTTATAGAGATGTGAGTGGTAACAGTCCGGTGTGTGTTAGCAGCGTTAGCCCAGACTTTCTAAAGAACTACAGCTTTTACTTTAACCACCTGTTATATAATTATTATATATATATATAGGCATTGTGTTGTTATTATTAGGCCATAAGAGTCAGAGATCAAGGTGTAGAACCTCCCATGGTTCGCTGGAGTTAAGCAGAACTCAACACACAGTCAACACTAAAGGCCTGGATGAAGATTTGGACAATACAGGACTTTTAAACCTTGCAGTCCTATCTCCTTATATGTCCTGGGTGGATATTCGAACTGATTGCCCATATATGACATATGCTTATTAGCACATGCTTCATTGTTATTCTGGGTGCAGAGATATGGTAACATTAAGGTGTCCTCATATACAGCCCCTTTAATTCTCCTCCCTTTCGCTGTCTAATGAAGGTTATTAGAGAAAGCCGTTGTTGACTGAGTGTTAAATTAGACATTCGCTTGGCTGGTGTAAGTCTGAATCAAGGAGCAAGCAGTCAGCCCTTTTTGCATATGCATCAACTGCCTTTTGTCTGCCTACATTACAACAGAGTACACTTGCCATAGATACAGCATTTTTCTCTAGGCCTCAACAATGAAATGGAAAGAAAAGCTTTCTCTTTTTTTGAGAAGCAAAACTAGTTTCAATGCAGGAAAAAAATCTAAAGCATCTATGAAAGGAGAGGTGTTAAAAAGCTCTTATTGTTTGAGGAAAAAAAGCCATTCAGGATTAAAGAATGACTGTTAAAAGAGTGGCGTCCAGGTGCTGAAGAGACATGAATGCTCTTCAATTGGAATCATACAGCTGAAATACAGGCATCATCTCCTCGCGTAAAGCTGGAAGGAAAGCCGTGTTTTAGCTTCGTTCTTGGAAAGTAAAGCTGCCATGAAGATGCCATGACTTTCGGTTCCATTAAAAACCTTCCTGTGGACGGCCTCTTCTCTCTAATGAGCTGTTTCCCACTGGTTGGTCGTCTGTTTGCTGGTGTTGAGAACTTTTTACAGTTTAAATAACCCTGTAAAGATGATACACCAGTATAAGCTTTGTTATGGAAGCGCGGCTTTAAAAATGGTTCTTTATTGGTTCTTTGATCAGTGCAGTGGTTCTAGGAAGAGCTATGAACGTTCAAAAAATCATTTGGACGCAGAAATGGTCCTTTCCATGGTTTAATAGGGCTTTGCTATGCTGGAAATCCAAGTGTATACGTTTTTTTGAGGAAGGTATTTTTGGAAAATGGTTCTAGATAGCTCTGAAAAGGGGTTCTGTGCTATCTATACAAGCCTTAAACCCATTTGTGGTACTATATAGAACAGTTTGCTGAGAATGTGTAGGTTCCAGTCTACTTTCTGCAGAAGTTAGAGAGAGAATAAAAGAAGGAGAGAGAGAGAGATAAAGAGAGAGAGAGAGAGAGAGAGATAGAAAGAGAGAGATAAAGAGAGAGAGGGTACAATTTTATTACACACATTCCTCTCCTATGGACACATGGACACTTTGCCGGTTGCCATGGAGTTGGAGCTAACCACATTTCATAATTCTCTCTCTTTGTCTCTTTTTCTTTCAGTCTCTCTCTCTCTCTCTCTCTCTCTCTCTCTCTCTGTCGCTATGGGCTCTCAGAGAGTAGCTTTTCCTTTGTGTGGGACTGTGGCAGAAACTTTTCTCCCGGGCTTGGCGCAGTTTTCCCAAAGCCGTAAATAAACCCCAAGCTCCGCATGCAGCACCTGCCGGGGGTCTGGCAGTGACAGGGCGGCCCTGGGTTGCCCAATTTTCCCTACATGCCTGAGCTTCTTACAATGCTATCCTCATCCCAGATCGATTTGACTCTATACATATATATATACATATGTGTGTGTATATATGTCTGCAATATATAACCTGTATGTGATGAATACCCCTATCTGTAAAATCCAGTGTATTTCCTGTCTGCGAAAAAAAAATATCCTATCTGTGATACAGTATATACCCTGTCTGTGAGAAGCAGTGTATACCCTGTCTGATAAATATCCTATTTTTGTGATATACAGTATATACCCTGTCTGTGATAAGCAATGTATACCCTGTCTGATAAATATCTAATTTCTGTGATATACAGTATATACCCTGTCTGTGAGAAGCAGTGTATACCCTGTCTGATAAATATCCTATTTTTGTGATATACAGTATATACCCTGTCTGTGATAAGCAATGTATACCCTGTCTGATAAATATCCTATTTTTGTGATATACAGTATATACCCTGTCTGTGATAAGCAATGTATACCCTGTCTGATAAATATCCTATTTTTGTGATATACAGTATATACCCTGTCTGTGATAAGCAATGTATACCCTGTCTGATAAATATCCTATTTTTGTGATATACAGTATATACCCTGTCTGTGATAAGCAGTGTATACCCTGTCTGATAATTATTTCATTTCTGTGATATACAGTATATACCCTGTCTGTGAGAAGCAGTGTATATCCTGTCTGATAAATATCTCATGTTTGTGATATACAGTATATACCCTGTCTGTGATAAGCAGTGTATATCCTGTCTGATAAATATCTCATGTTTGTGATATACAGTATTTATCCGGTCTGTGATAAATATGTCTACATCCCATCTGTGATATACAATATACATCCAGTCTGTGACCGGTCGTGACACATTCAGATCATGAGAACTTCCAGAATGTCAAGTTTTCACACAGACCCGTTACTCCTGCTCCTGCCATCAAGTATTTCCACCTGAAGAGCATCGGATTCCTGACCGGCCTGAATCCATCCGATCCAGCCGAGGCCCACGCCTCTCGGAAAACCCTCGGCTTGTTTCTGTTTGGAAGTGTTTGGACTAAACGGCGGGCTTTCCTTTCACGGCTTCGCTGTGACATTCAACAGGCGCTGGTGACGAAAATAAGAAGAAAAAAAAGGCAGGAGGAGGAGGGTGCCAGGGGGTGGCGTTGGGACCCTCTTGGAGCGCTGAAGTTTCGAACCCAAGCATCACAGAGCTTCAAGTGGCTGCCAGTATTAAAGCTAACCCTCCACACACACACACTGACATTAGCATATCTACAGTCAAGTGGGAAATAACTGCTGCCAAGAGAGAGAGAGCGAAAAAAAAGGTGGTGGTGGAAGCGTTGGGGGGGGGGGGGGGGGGGAATGAAGCTGGGACGGGGGCATTTGGTAGGGAAAATGATTAGCATTCTGTGTATAAATAGTTCCAGGACGAGGGCTGTTAAGTTTGAAATTAACATGTAAACAGTTGGAAAGTCCACCCCTCCTTCCTCCTGCTCCTCCTCACATATCCCCCTATCCCCCAACCCGCCCCCCCACCCAACACTTCTCAGCCCTCTTTTTAAACCTTGATAAATATACATAAAGCCCCGCACAAAGCCTTCCTTGTCCGCTTAATGGGCGCGCTCTTAATGGAGACATATATTTCCAGGATTATATCAGCATTCAGTTGCAAATTCTGAGTTTTAATACTCTGCTCCAGTCTATGAATAAGCCCGAGTGTTTTTTTTTTTTTCTTGAATGCAGTCGCGGGACACCTGGTGCTGCGGGCCCGGGGATGCTGCCGCTGTGACCCCCGTCTTGCTGCCAAGCCCGCTTTTTCCCACACTGCCTTGCACTCTCGGTGAGGCGCTCCTACGCCCCGCGCTTGTAACTTTATTCCCCCTCCGAAAAAAAAGGAGTCAAAAAATAATGGAGAACGGAAGAAATCTCCTTATCGGATCCCCCGTCTTAGATTCTCTCCGGACGCTGGTTTCGGGTTTCTGAGGGCCGAGCGGGGTGAGCGGGGCGAGCGGGGCCCTCCTCTTCTCTCTATACTGTACGAGAAAGGAAAAAAGGGAATGAAAGAGCAGAAAGAAAGATGAAATAACAGGAGCTCTGCTGCAGTACATCGGAGCCACTCGGGGCCTCCTTTGTGGATTTGTTGTACATTAGTCGTTTCGCTGCGGGGCTCTAAAGAAAGGGGTGCGGTGAAGGGGGGTGACAACGGGAGGAGGGTGGAGGAGGAGGGGGGGTTAACAGGATGGGGCGGGTAAAAAGGGGGCAAATGTGGGAGGAGGGCAGCCACTGAAAGAAGCAGCGTTGAACTGAATGATTTAAATACGTCTACAGGTTCCACACCAGAAAATGAAGAACAGCGAACGACACAGGGTTGACTTTCAGCTCTCCCACTTTTACCCTACCTCTCTCTGCCTCACTCTCTCTCTCTCTCTCTTTTTAACTTCCCTCCTTTTCTCTCTCTCTCCTTCTCTCCTTTTCTCTTTTTCTCACCCATTCCAGCTCTCCCACTTTTACCCTACCTCTCTCTGCCTCGTTCTCTCTCTCTCTCTCTTTCTATCTCTTTCTCTCTTTTTAACTTCCCTCCTTTTCTCTCTCTCTCACTCTCTTTTCTATCTCTCTCTCTTTTTAACTTCTCTCCTATTCTTTCTCTCTCTCTCCTTCTCACTCTCTCTCTTTTTGTCACCCATTCCAGCTCACCCACTCTTGCCTCGCCTCTCTTTGCCTCTCTCTCGTTTCGTTTATCTCTCTTTATTACCTTTCCTCCTTCTCTCTCTCTTACTCTCTCTCTCTCTTACTCTCTTTCTCTCTTTTTTTTACTGTCCCTCATTTCTCTCTCTCTCTCTTTCTCGTGCTCATTTTTGTCATCTTCCCTATTCCTCTCTCGTTCACTCTCTTTCTTACCTTGCCTCTATCTACTCTCTATAAGAATAATGAATGAGCAGGTGTCCCAATACTTTTGCCCATATTGTGTGTAAGTGAAATCCTTTAAAATCTAGTCTAAATCTCTGATATTTCTCATTTTGAGATTCTTGTAGTGATATTAGATATATATCATTGACTTAATTTGACTTGTTTTAAGTTATTTTATTAACTAAAAGTGTACATTTTTATTTTGCTTCATTTAAGAAATAATGCCTGAAACAAAAATTAATATCGGCACTAGCAGATAAAAGTAAGTTATTAATATGTTGAATAATCTCATCTCTATAACCTGATATTCATACAACAATGTAAAAATGAGAAATTGTACACATTTACCCTCAGAGGCTCTCAGAGGATTTCACTGGCTAAGGCAGGTGTGTTGATGTGTAACCCTTTAAAAACTGGGAGGTGACCATGCTGCCGTTTGCATTATTCTGTTGTCATGCAGCGAGTGACAGGCGAATTACTGAATCAGTGTGTGTGTGTGTGTGTGTGTGTGTGTGTGTGTGTGTGTGATCCGCTAAAGTCTCGTTTGCCTCACTCTCCGAAGGTGACAGAGTTCAGGCCAAAGCCGATTATTAGCTTCCCTCTGGTCAAGCACTCATAAATACGTACAGCCGCCTCGGGCACACATCATTAGCATATGCCGGAGCGAATCGACAGGCCAGTTATCATCTTACAGTGCTGCATATCGCAGGGTCACATCTGCAGGGAGAAACACAGGACAGCTCGCAGGGGACGGCACAAATCATATCAACCAGTCAGCCACTGGCCGATGAAGTCGCGTGCCATTTTGCTGGTGGCCACATGCCCGTATTCTGAACTTTGTGTCCAAGCAGTTTATCTCTATGAGAAAAAAAACGACAATAATAACATCCCTGGGGTGAACAAGCAAACCAACACTGCTGAGCACTAAAAGGACGTCGCATGACAGTATGATAAGAATGATGATGGTGCTACTACACTTTATTACACTATTATACGCCATAACATTAAGACCGACAGCTGACAGCTGAAAGTGAAGAACATTGAAGAACATCTGGTTCCAACGGCACCTGTCAAACGGTGGGATCTACAAAGCAGGCAGCAGCTGAACAGCCAGTTCTTGTACTTTGTAGATGCCACCCCTTGACAGGTGCTGTTGGAACCAGATGTTCTTCAATGTTCTTCACTTTCAGCTGTCAGTGGTCTTAATGTTAAAGAACCAAGACTGTGACGGCTAGACAACTTACTGGGTCAGAGCATCTCCAAAACATCAGGCAGGTCATCCTATACGTTCCTGGTGTGCAGTGGTCAGTACCTACTAAAAGCCTAAAGCTACAAGGAAGGACAACTAGTGAACCGGCGACAGGGTTATGGGTGACCAAGGCTCACTGATGCTAATGGAAGCCCCTCTTTACAACTTACAAGGCCACAGCAGGCCTTAAACAACAATCACCTGCTAACAACTTGGTGCCAGACACCACAGGACACCTTCAGAGGTCTTAGGAAGACCATGCTTGGATGGGTTAGAGCTATTTTGGCAGCACCTATGGCAGACCTATGCTATATTACCCGGGTGGTTTTAATGTTATGGCTGAAATAAAATCCCAAACACCAAAAATTTGTGCCTGATGAACTATTTTGGGAAATTCGTCTGGAAATTCGTCTGGAACTTCAGTGTTCGCTCACTATTACTTTAAGTGTTACCTTACAAGTGGGCCGAGGGGAGCGCGCAGCTCCTCCAGCCTCCCCTCTTGAGCCGAATGATCAGAGAAGTGAGGAATTATGAGTGTGAGGGGAAAAAAAAGCACACCGGTTCTCTCCGACACGCCGAGCTAGATTTTAATTTAGCGAAGCCCCTCGGCCCGCGTCCGCGCCCCCCTCGCCACGCACACGGCCACAATTAGTGGCCAGGCGCTCCATCAGGGGAAGAACGGCGGAAGATATCCTGCCTAAGCCCCTCTAAGCCAGTCTGCCTGTACTCCCGTCCCCCCCCAACCCCAAGGCCACAACCATGCATGGCCACTCCGGCTGGCCTGGCCAATGGATATGATGCATTTGATCCCATATTGAGGGGGCTGCGCGCCCAGGCAGGGGATATGAGTGTTCATGCACTCTTAGTACATCATAGAGAAAAGGGGGGGAAAAATGGAAATATTGGACGAACGTCGCTCTTTCACGCTTCGCACTGGGGGCGCAAAGCCCGGATCAGTCCGGAAGCCATGTCCGACGGCTAATCGAATCCACATATGAGTGCTATTACCCTGGTCTGCGCAGACCCTGCGGAAAACACGGCAGAGAGAGAGAGAGAGGAAGTTTGCACTTCAACACTTTTTTATTTTTGCAAAACTTCGGCCTACTCCACACACATCACCTCTATAAGCCAGATGAGGTCCACATATTAAAGGACACACACCACGGAAAGCTGAATTTTCCTGGCTTTATAAAATACAAGCTTATTTTTATATAGTACATATGGACAAAAATATTGGGACACATACACATCTGCAGCCATGCTTAAGGGCCCAACAGCGGCAGGCTAGACGCCCTAAGCTCGAACCCGCAACCCTGCGATCAATAACCCAGCGCTTTAACCACTGAGCTACCACTGGTGTACCTTGCTGTACCATGAATGTGGATGAGCGGACATAGGTGTACGCTGAATCCCCACCCCTTTTTCGCCTGCCCAGGGCCTAATGCAAATTAGCACCTCGCACATGCTACAGCAAGCTGCCGGCTGCACTGTGATTTCACACCGCCAATTAAGGCTCTCTTGGCAGTTTGTGTGAACGGTTTCATTAGAGGAGATAATATTGCAAAGTGAAATGATAAGCAATCATTATGATGAATGCACGGACATTACAGGGGCCATGTTAATGAGGTGTAAATGATCTCATTATTTTTTTTGAAAGAGTGGAGATTAGATGAAAGTGGAGTGGACAGTGCTCCAGCGTGTTCAGACAACTCGGTGCTAATTAGGAGCCAATCTCCAGGAGCCAATGAGCCGCAACCCTTTGGTAAACAATTACGCCTTCATAGCTCTGGGCGACGCAGACAGGAACAGACAGATGATGGCACGGGATCAGAAAGCCAAATCTATCTGCGGCGACTTTCTAAAAATCAATGCATCTCTGAAGGGAGCGATTCTTTCTTCACGCCGCTCTGATGACAAAGTGACTCGCGGGCGCCAAGTTGGGTTAAGTAGCGCAGGGTACACTAAATGTCCAAATATTTGTGGACGCTACTTTTAATGAATGCAGTAAGCTACTTTAAGTTGCACCTATTAATGACACATTGCAGCCCATACACACACACAGCTTGTCTTGTTCCTGTAGAGAAGTACTGCGAATATAATAGCTTAACTGCATCTGTACTGGCTTTGGTCACCAGATATCAGCATCGGTACTAGCTTCGGTCACCTGATGTTAGCGTTTAGCCGCTACAAAGGCTCCAGCGCACCAGATAACAGCATCAGTACTAGCTTTGGTCACCTGATGTTAGCTTTTAGCCGCTACAAAGGCTCCAGTGCAACAGATAACAGCATCGGTACTAGCTTCGGTCACCTGATGTTAGCTCTTAGCCACTACAAAGGCTCCAGTGCACCAGATCAGAGCATCGGTACTAGCTTTGGTCACCTGATGTTAGCTTTTAGCTGCTACAAAGGCTCCAGCGCACCAGATCAGAGCATCGGTACTAGCTTTGGTCACCTGATGTTAGCGTTTAGCCGCTACAAAGGCTCCAGCACACCAGATAACAGCATCAGTACTAGCTTTGGTCACCTGATGTTAGCTTGTAGCCAGTATAAAGGCTCCAGCACACCAGATAACAGCATCAGTACTAGCTTTGGTCACCTGATGTTAGCTCTTAGCCACTACAAAGGCTCCAGCACACCAGATCAGAGCATCGGTACTAGCTTTGGTCACCTGATGTTAGTGTTTAGCCGCTACAAAGGCTCCAGCACACCAGATCAGAGCATCGGTACTAGCTTTGGTCACCTGATGTTAGCTTTTAGCTGCTACAAAGGCTCCAGCGCACCAGATAACAGCATCAGTACTAGCTTTGGTCACCTGATGTTAGTGTTTAGCCGCTACAAAGGCTCCAGCACACCAGATCAGAGCATCGGTACTAGCTTTGGTCACCTGATGTTAGCTTTTAGCTGCTACAAAGGCTCCAGCGCACCAGATATCAGCATCGGTACTAGCTTTGGTCACCTGATGTTAGTGTTTAGCCGCTACAAAGGCTCCAGCACACCAGATAACAGCATCAGTACTAGCTTTGGTCACCTGATGTTAGCTTTTAGCTGCTACAAAGGCTCCAGCGCACCAGATAACAGCATCGGTACTAGCTTTGGTCACCTGATGTTAGCTTTTAGCTGCTACAAAGGCTCCAGCGCACCAGATAACAGCATCGGTACTGGCTTACGCAGCCCTAGCATTACTTTTTAGCCTTCTATATACTCCTAAAGTAGGTGCTGTGTTTAGCTTAAGACGTTCGCTAGCGGGCTGGGTGTATGTAAATATTTAGGGGTGTAAATATAACGAACACTTTTGGGATTTTGGAATTGGCCCAATTTTTTTACAGCGCTGTTTTTCTTACACGGGTTCAAGGTTTGTCTCTTTCATGTACTCGCCAGTAAAACGCCATCCCTGTTTACTGGAGTAATAATGACCGAAAGAATGACTGACCTCTGGAACCGTGGATCTCGTTGATTCACAGGTGGAAGTTCTCTTTGAATGAACTGATCTTCTCTGCAAGCGCTACAAAGAAACTTCATTCTACAAAATGAAATGGCATGGTAAGCGGCAGCTGTATAATTTGCGATACCTTTTTGATTGTTGTTGCAAATAACGTGAATACCTGTCATGGCGACCTCGGCGCTGCCGCAGAGAAAAGCGCGGCTGGGTAAACTTTGCAGGGGCAGCGATATCTGTGAGCCACGTGAATGCGGAGGACGAGTGTGTTTCAATAAACCCGCCTGTGTGAGTGATGGGACATGTCTTTAGTGCTATCTTTGAGGGAGCACTACAATTAAAGGTGTCATATTGATGAAGGGTCAGGCCACATTTCAAACACGCATGCAAATACACACACGCACACACACACACACACATTCGCGCACTATGTGCATGTATGTGCACGCGAGCACCAACATACTCACAAACGCATGCGGATAGGAAAACAGACACAGGCTCATTAGACAGGAACTGAGGGACTAAAAAAATACAGCAGACCTTTTCAAGCCTCATCTCTGTCCATCTCCTCAGAACCGTACGGTCAGTTGCCATGATAGGGTTATATGGCCATGTGCAGACAGACGAGATGAGATTTGACTCTGACTCATACACAGAGACTTGAGGCTCAATTCGGGCTCAGAACCAGAGACCTGAGACTTGGCTTGACTCAAACTTGTACTCAGAGACTTTGTGATCTGGAGTCGCACCAAAAGATTCAAGACTTCATTGCAACTCTTCATTGAGACTCCAGACGCTCGAGACTCGACTCAGACTTGCACCCAGAGATCCAAGACTCAAGTCAAATTCACACCCCAGAGACTCCCAGACTCTGCTTGAAGCTGGAACTTGAGACTTGACTCAAACTCATACCCAGAAACTTGAGTCTCAACTCGGACTCGTACCCCAGGACTCAAGACTAGACTCTAACTCACACCCCAGGGACTTAAGACTTGACTCAGACTCAGAGACTCAGGACTATTTAAATTTGCACCCAAGACTTAGACAAAGACAGTCCTGACTTCACCTATACCTATACACCAATCTACACCTAACCTTAATCTACACCTCAATCTACATCTAAACCTAACCTTAATCTACACCTTAATCTACATCTAAACCTAACCTTAATCTACACCTCAATCTACATCTAAACCTAACCTTAATCTACACCTCAATCTACATCTAAACCTAACCTTAATCTACACCTCAATCTACATCTAAACCTAACCTTAATCTACACCTTAATCTACATCTAAACCTAACCTTAATCTACACCTTAATCTACATCTAAACCTAACCTTAACATACACCTTACACTACACCTTAATCTACACCTGAATCTAATCTTAACCTACACCTTAATCTACACCTGAACCTAATCTTAACCTACACCTTAATCTACACCTAAACCTAACCTTAATCTACACCTAAACCTACACCTTAACATACACCTTAAACTAAACCTAACCTGAAACCACACCTTAATCTAAATCTAACCTTAATCTACATCTAAACCTAACCTTAACCTACACCTGAACCTAACCTTAAACTACACCTTAATCCACATTTAAACCTAACCTTAATCTACACCTAAACCTTCACCTTAACATACACCTTACACTAAACCTAACCTGAAACCACAGCTTAATCTAAACCTAACCTTAATCTACATCTAAACCTAACCTTAACCTACACCTTAATCCACATCTAAACCTAACCTTAATCTACATCTAAACCTAACCTTAATCTACATCTAAACCTAACCTTAATCCAACCTTAATCTACACCTTAATCCACATCTAAACCTAACCTTAATCTACATCTAAACCTAACCTTAATCTACATCTAAACCTAACCTTAATCCAACCTTAACCTACACCTTAATCCACATCTAAACCTAACCTTAATCTACATCTAAACCTAACCTTAATCCAACCCTAACCTACACCTTAATCAGCATCTAAACCTAACCTTAATCTACACCTAAACCTAACCTTAATCTACATCTAAACCTAACCTTAATCCAACCTTAACCTACACCTTAATCAGCATCTAAACCTAACCTTAATCTACACCTAAACCTACACCTTAACATACGCCTTACACTAAACCCAACCTTAAACTACACCTTGATCTTAACCTACGCCTTACTCTCCACCTAAACCTTAATATATAGCTAAACCTAATCTAATCTTACTCCTTACTGTTTCTCTGTGGATGTCGGTCCGTTACTTTCTTTATTAATAAGCTCAGTAAAGCTCATAACCAGCAGGATTTGCTATTAGATTGTAAAGGTTGATGCTTTGATTGTTTTGCATTAAACAGTCGCAGGCATTACTTCAGTGGAATTCAACAACTGTCCATTGATTTCTACTGCAAGCGTTTTTGAGTCGACCAGGTTTCTGCTCTTTTCTAAGCGCAGAGGAAATGACTGCCTATGATGAGTTTCCCAACGTTACAGAAGAAGCACATAGAGATTAAGCTGGAAAACACAGGAATATTCCTCAAGAGCTGATTAGGCAGTGTGTAATACGCATGCTGTGTGCTCCTGACCACACACACACACACACACACACACACGCACAGCCCATTGATTTCATAGCCTCTCCTTTTGTGTGATAGATGTTCTTAGATTATAAGAATAAAAGCATTTCTGTAATCCTCCTGTCGATGGCTTTCTGCTTTACAGACAGCGGGCCCTTATCGTTGATTGATAACGCTTAACTCAAAAACATATTTAAGCATTAGGAACGTCAATATTTTGCCGGCCACTGAAGGTGACCCTTGGCTGCCGTGTTTGCGGTGTGTGTGCGTGCAGGGCTTTGAAGGTAAATTTGTAGGGCCGGTTATGTGGGGAGGCTATTATGGATTTGCTATCTGGGCCTGAAGTGTTGGCTGCTGATTATGTGATTAAATCAATAATCATTTCTCTGTGGGTTCCTCAGCGCCTCTGTTTCATCTCCTTCTTCCTGTGTAGCTGAGCGGAACGGCCTGGTAAACAGCGCACACACACACACATGCACACACGTTATACACACTGATCTTATCAACAACACATACACATATGGACAAAAGTATTGGGACACCTGCTAATTCATTGTTTCTTTTAAAATCAAGGGTACTAAAAAGAGCTCATCCTGCTTCTGTTGGAGTAACTAGAGTCTCTACTGTCCAGGGAAGAAGTAGAGCTTTCTACTAGATTTTGGAGAAGCATTGCTGTGAGAATTTGATTGCATGCAGCAACAAGAGTGTCAGTGAGGTCAGGATGTTGGATGATGATCACCACCTCACCTCCTCATCCCCAACTCATCCCAAAAGTTTGGGATGGAGCATCTCTATCCATCATTCCAGAGAACACTGGAGTTCCACTGTTCCACAGCTTTCAATGCTGGGGAGCTTTATGCCCCTCCAGCTGACGCCTGGCATTAGGCAGCATGGTACCACGAGGTTCATGTGGTTTATGTGCTCCTGAGAGTGCTATTCTATTGGCTGTACTTCTCTACAGGGACTAGACAAGCTGTGTGTCTGTATTTGTGTCCATTGCAGCAATAGGTGCAACTTCAAGTAGCTAAATGCATTTATTAGAAGGGATGTCCACAAACATTTGGACATACAATGTATGTGTTTCTACATGTACCAATTCTCTTTGCATGTCTGCAGTTCTTTTTGTAACTGCGTGTGAGATTGAAGGCATTTAAATGGGAAATCCAGCTGGAATGGGCACTTCAGGCATGTCCATACCCAATCAGTCCTTCAGCTGATGCAACCATCAGGCCCCTTTAAAACCCCCCAGCTTTCATTTCACACAGAAATGAAGTGTAAAAGTAGCGTGACTTGATTTTCTTTGTTCCTTGCTCTGGTGATATTGGCTTTTGCTGTACTGATGTGCAAAAGGACAATGCTGATATCCCCTCTGGCCAATCACCGTGCTAATCAATCATCAGCCGATTCATGCTGTGAACATCCAGGCCAATCACGGTTCCAGATAAGTATCTGTGCGGGTCACTTGATTTTTATTTGCAGCAATATAGTCGCAATACCAGCAGACCACCAATTAAAGTCATTAAAGTGGAATTCCACTGATTTTTCACAAATTCTTGTACACAAAACCCTCTCTACAGTGGTGAACGGGACCATGGGTCGCCAATACTACAACACTAACATATCCATTTTATTTACTATCCAAGCCCATCTGAGAACCTACTGGAAAAGCCAAACAGTTGGGTACTATATATATACATACATATACATATATATATATATATATATATATATATATATATATATATATATATATATATTTATTTTGCCTTAGAACATCATGCATGTACCCCTCCACCAGGTATGAGGGAGCAGGGAGCATATTCCTTACCTCTCTATCTAACTCTGAAATACGTTTCCCTCAGTAAGTCTCCTCAAAACGGATCATTTTAGCATGACTCTGTTCACAAATGTTTTTGTAAATTGCAGAAAAGGAGAAAAGGAAACTTCTTTGGGAACTATTTTTGCCATAGACCACCCTGCATGTATTCCTCCACCACAAAAAAACACAAATAAACAATTAATGCCATTCTCAAATCTATTGTACAACAGTGTCTCAGGCATCAGAGAGTTTATCCATAACAATTCCCTCTAATAGCTTTCTGTGATGTGGCTTTTAGAGGCATTTAAGGCTTCGAGACGTCTGGTTCCATTCCCCACCACTGTGAAGTAAGTTTTCTTCTCAGCAAATTTCTCCAGAAGGAGCATTTTATGACAAACCAACCAGAATGACTTTGTGTACATTTTAATTAAATTATGCAGAAACTATGAAAAATTGGTGTAATTCCCCTTTAATACACACTCAACAATACATTTGTATTCCTGTCTTTGTGGGGTCCTTCCATTGCCTTCTGCACGACTAGCAAAAAGAACACAAGATTAGTGTGTTTTACTCTTATGTAAGTAAATAAGGAAATTAACAGATGCATCATCATCATTATTATTATTATTATTACTATTATTATTATTAATATTAATATTATTATTAATAATAATAATAATAATAATAATAATTAAAGAGACCAGTCAAATCACCCCACAATGTCACAATATAGTTCTCCATCAGCCTGGGGACATTTGGTTCCCACAGTGCGCTAAATACAAGGCAACACGCGCACACACACACACACACACACACACACACACACATGTGGGGGCACTGCTTGGTAAATGGGAATGCCAGCCCCCTCCCCTAGAACCACAGGCACTCTCCTTTCGCTGCGCTGCCAGGCCTTCGCTGTTGTGTCTAGACTACAGGAAATGCAAAATTACGTTTGTTTACAAGCAACAGGAACTGTGCGGAGGAGCCGTTAGGCCATTAACATGTGCAGCGCAGAGCGTGAGCAGCTGACGACCAACAACAGCGCCGCTACGCCATAGAAACCCATATCAAAAACAGAGAACGCTCGCAAACCACCCCGTTACAGGCCTTTACGCCCCTCCACACTGAGGGGATGAACTGGCTTCACCGAATTCAAGTGCGTTTACCTGTTTCCACATGAAGGAAATGCACTGCATCAGGACAGATGGTGCAACATCGCAGCTGATGGAGTAGAGTTTGTTCAGGCTGTAATTCCAAATCCACAAGTGCAGTGCGGCACTTCTGCAGGCTTGGGATTCTTACTACTGAGAGAGAATTGCCTTACCTGTGAGGAATACTGAACTGCTGCATTAATGAATATAAAAACACATACACGCCGAGGTCACTACAACAACAGCCACCACAACAGAGCGTAAAACGTATCAAATGCAGCTCAAATGAGGCTTACAAATTTACATATGATTATTATAATTAACGTGCATAAATAAAAATGCATAGAGAAACATTATTATCATGGACAGATAAGACATAATGTATGACATGTGACATAAAGTGGCAGGTGTTTTTACATTGGGTCAAAATTTCATGATGAACAGACCAAGAGAAATGCTCCAGAATGACTCCAGAGTAAAATCTTTCCATTGGAAGTTGAGAGGGTTTTCATTTCCCTCCTCCTGTAAAGCTGCTGTTTTAAAATACAAGGTTTTTGCATGACAAGGACGGGAGAGAAATACCTAAAATACCTAAAAATAAAATACAAAACTCAGATGCAAGAACCTTTTAGTTTGGTGGACGTTACTTTTGAGTCAATTTTCTGCAAATCTCACAAGTGCTCTGCGTTGTGTGTATCTGTGTGTGTGTGAGACAGCTCCAGACGAGAGTCCCAGGGCTCTCTCTTTTAAATCCATACCCAATAAAAATCAGCGCTGTCTCGAAAAACAAAAGCGAGGGGTAACATCTGTAAAACATCGATCCTGCAGATTGCAACCCGGCCGCATATCTAATGAGAAAAGAAATCATTTTTGATTAATTAAGCTAAAAACAGGAGACAGGAGAGGGAGTTCTCGCTTGTGGCGGGGGTGGGCACGCACACACACACACACTCTAGCACTCGGACACACACTCGGGTCTAAAGCTGTGATCAGTAGCATGTATTGGTCAGGTGTCCCTGCTGATTCCTGCCTCACTGTCTCAGTGGGAGACGTGTTTACCCAACAGGAGAATAAACTGGAGCCAAGCCCACACTCGGCACACACACACACATTCGCATGCACACACACATACACACACACACACCGTGGGCCAAGACAGCAGAAGTGCTGCAAAAGTATCGTATGCTTCTGAAAACGATGTGCTGTGAATCATATGAGACAAATCAAAGCTATGAAGTCTTGAGAAATGTGGAGTACTCTCCTGAGTTTGTGTGTGTGTGTGTGGTCAGGGTTTCGTCCACAAACATCTGACAGCTGATTTACACCTAAAAAGTGACTGATCTGTGTTAATTTGGTACCAAACGTTTTACACAAAATACTAAAGATCTGTGACCGATATGTTGGGAATCAAAGTGAAATTAAATAAATAATAAATTATATATATATATATATATATATATATATATATATATATATATATATATATATATATATATGTTATTTATTTATTTTATTATTATTATATATTTATATATACATACATATATACATATATACATCAGATCGATCAGGTGTGGACGTGGCTAAGTTTCAGATTAGGTTTCAGAGCGCCCGTCACTCCAAAACCAATTGACCAGTAGAGATTTGAGGTAAACACATTCTCTTTAGACCCACCCACCAGTAAAAATGTGCCAAAAGAAGCAAACCAGAGATTCCAGCAACAAAATCCACAAAACCAGAACAAATGAAAGCACAGAATGACACAATACAAACTACCAAAATGAGTAAAATAAATAACTGCAAAAATAATAATTAAGGTTGAGGTTGAGACCCAAATGAAAGCGAAATCAAGTTGAGGTCAAGATCCAGATGGCCGGATTGCGTTGAGATCGAAACCCAAACAAGAGTGAAATCAAGATGAAATTGAGACCCAAATAAGTGAGATTGAGTTCAGGATGAGACCCAAAGAACGCAAGATTGAGCCCAAATGAGAGCGAGACTGAGTTGAGATCAAAACACAAAACACAGAGGAATCAAATTAAGATCAAGAACCAACGGAAGGCCTGATTTGGGTATAGATCCAGACTCAAATATCAACAAGTTGAAACTGAGACCCAAATTAAGGTGAAATCAGGTTATGACTGAGTCAAGATTGAGACCTAAATAGAAGCGAGACAGAGTTGAGGTTGAGACCTAAATTAAAGCGAGAGAGTTTAGACCGAGACCAAAATCTGACAAGAGACACAGAGAAGGACCAAGGTCAAAAGATTGAGATCCAAAGAGCATCTTAGTCATGAGACTGAATTGACACCCAAATGAGACAGAGACCAAAACATGATGGAGACCCGAATGAGAGAGAGAGAGACTGACCAGAAATAAGAGCAAAATTAAATCCAGAGTAGAGTGAGACTGAGTTGAGATCAAGACTCAGAAATTGAGCCCTCTTTGAGACAAAGCCTTGACACGTATGTACAGACTCTGCTGTCAGGAGTTATCATTGGCATGACAAACAATTACGTAAACAATAATCGATCTTATTTCGATATCAGTAACTCTCAGTTTTACTAACAAACTCAACCATGTACATTTTCAACTCTCTGAAGTCTATGAACATGCCGTTGCATCAAATTTGAGATTTGTCAATGTTTCTATTAATATCTTTGCAATAAAACAGCACAGTAATCCGGTTCCAACCTTCCCTGAATCTGTAGAGTCCGTCCTTTCCATTGCATCTCATCACGATATCGTACGTGACTCACAGCCGGAGTTATGAGGCAATGAAGACGGGTCGAGATGCTCGTCTCTGCCGCTCGCCGAGTCTAAATCTGGTGGATCTGTGTGTCCGTCATCTGCTTCTTATTTGTAATTGATGGATCTGTGCGTCCGTCTATGTCTATTTTTTGTCTGAAACTGACC
The DNA here is from genome assembly GCF_030463535.1 of Salminus brasiliensis. NCBI lineage: Eukaryota > Metazoa > Chordata > Actinopteri > Characiformes > Bryconidae > Salminus > Salminus brasiliensis. The sequence goes on from NC_132900.1 coordinate 28,912,689, forward strand.
GGTGAGTGGACACTGGTGCCTCTTGCTTGTGTACTATGTTATTCAGACGTTCCATTGCTTTGGTGAAGCCCAGACTCTGGTAAACCCATTTCAAGCACCAAGAAGATTCGTCCACATGAGTAAAGGTATGTTTCTACAGGAAATGTGAAGAATTACTAAAATCAGACCTCAAATGTTTAGGTTCAGAGCATCTCTTCACGTGGTGCTCTAGGTCACATGTGGTCTCATTCCAGCGAGAGCTGAGATGCTTCTGGACATTTTGATACGAAACATGTGAGTATTATCTTATCTTAGAGGTAAGTGCCTTTTAAAGGTGCATTTTTAAGAAGGTCGACTCTGGAGGGTTCACAAACAGCTGGCCTGGTCCTGAGGTTGGTCTTAGTTGAGGCCAGAGACTAAATTTAGTAAGGCGAATGGTTGACATCTTCTTCAAAAGCTTCAGCTGAGTGCAGAAGATCTCCGAAATCCGCAGCTTGACTCTGAGAGCGGAGTCTGGAGAGCTCCAGCACTAGTTATTATTACCCAAGTGGGCACACATGCTTCTTACAGTCTCTCGCTACAACACACACCACTGATAAGTAAGCAAACACTCTTCTGGCAGTCTCCTGGGGTAGTGTGCGTGAGATGACGGTGAGAATTCATGGGCTGTATGTGTTTATGTGTGTGTGTGTGTGTGTGTGTGTGTGTGTGTGTGTGTGTCAGTGTCAGCCGACCGTTTTTACACGCCATCGGCTCACGTTTTGACAGATCGGATAAACTCCAACATAACAGGTTGGGGTGCGGGGAGCGTGGGAATTTCTGAAGAGGCCGTATTTGTCTTTTCTCTCCTTTGCCTTTCCTGCGTCTTTTCTGCGTCCTGTCTGCGAGCTTTATGAGGCTGTTGGGGTGTCGTATGTCATTAGGATTACGTTATTAAAGACGTTGTGTGAGCGGGTGACTAACGCTGCCGGCTCTGTGTAAAGGACCTCACACTCGGCTCAGGCCAGACATTGGCCCTTTGTTCCCTGCTTCGGCATCGGCTCCTGGATTTATCACCATGGACGCGCTTCCCAGAATGCCATGCAACACGGACACCCCCCCCCTCCTCATTAGCTCACACACACACACACACACACTGATTGCAGTGTGAGGGGAAAGGGACTCTTACTTTACACAACAAGCTTTTTGTTGTGGAGTTTTGGTCAATGGAGGAGAGATTAATGTACATTTCAACAAACAAACAAACAAACACATAATATACAAAATAATTTTGTAAATTTGTTTATGCATTTGTATATATTTGATATAATTAGAAAATATATATTTGACAATTTTACTAATAAATAAAAATGTATAGACAATAAATGTTTTACCTATTTTTTTTCTATTTTCAAAACAAATATCAGCAATACAATACAAGTATAATAATATAGTTATGTACAATTTATTAAGATATTAGAATCTGTATATTTGTTGGTTATTTATTAATAGTTTGTTGTAAAATACATATATTTATTTTTTTTGTATTTTTATGTAGATTTTTATTCTTTAATTTACTTAACGTTTAATTTAAATTGAAATAACCAGTATATGAATTGTTTTCTATTTTATTTTTAATTTTAAAATAAACAGCAACACAATGCAAAACATATTCTGTCATCTCTTTGCATTATTTTATGTTCTATTAATTATATTATTCACCCCCCCAAAAAAAAATGGTTTGTTTGTTTGTTTTTATTTATTTCTTTATTTTTTCTTATTAATAGTTTAATATTAACTCAATTAACAGGTATTTTTCTAATGTAAGTATCAGTTTTATACTTTAAGAGTCTTTGTTTCATTTCATAAAACTTAAATAAGATTTAAGGCCTAGACTGACATTTCTGTTAATATCAAATTCAACAGCTATTGTTTTTACTTTTCATCATATGAGAATCTATTCACTTCTATTTGAAACATTATATTAAGCTGTAACTGTGAAGTACAGAATGTAAAGCTTTAACTCCTGTCCTGTTATTAAGTCCTGCATTAGATGTTTCTTTTTTTTTTCCCGAAGCCCCTTCAGGACGTGCATTTATACAATCATAAAAGCTCTGTTTTTATGGACATCTGATGAGAAGCAGACTACCTCCTGCATCAATTATGCATGCGTTCATCTTTTTATACTGTTAATTAGACAAAGCTTTTACATTATGAAGTAACAGATAAAGTGGTTTATGATAAATTGGATGCCGGAAGCTTCTCAGAGTGTGTGCTGATTGAAAAGAGGTGATGGGATGCTATTAGCGGGCTTGTGTCATTGTAGGTTTGCTCGTAGGGTAAAATCCAATAAATGCGGTTGACTCATCCTTTTGCCTTTTAATAAGATTCAGCACCTCATCTAATATTAAACAGCCACTCTGCAGTAATGTGCTTGTGGAGACAGACGGTGTAACAAATATGCTGAGACACATACATACATATATATATGATACACAAGTAGATGCATATCGTCACTGTCATACAAAAACCTTCAATGTCCAAAACTGAACTTTACAGAAGAAAAAATGTGGACTTTCAGTGGAGATTCAATGGGAAAAGTCATTTTGGAGCTTTTCTATTTGTCCATTGTGTTACAATGTGATTCAATTGATGTCAAAAAGCGCACAAACTTGAGATGATATATGTATATAATATAAATCATAAATAATAGAATGACCTGATGGACATATACGCATAATATACTTAATTTACAGCACAAAATTGAGACGATATATATCTGTCCCTCAGGTCATTGTATTATTTGCTGTGCCGCACATTATTATTTGGTGTTTTTAATTTGTGCTTGCAAAAGCACTGACGCAAACTTGGTCCCTGCTTATGGATCTTTTCATTTTCACGGAAAGTCACTGAAATTGTCCTGTCCTTTTTCATGCCAACTATTGTGTCAGTCATAGGAGATCTTGCTACGTTGGACAAGCTTTACAGAACATTAGAAAAATGGTTTGGAATTGCTACAGTTTACAATGCTGATGAGGACTGTGGACTGGGCTGTTTCTAATCCAATTCAAGTCCATTCAGGTTTATTGACACAGAACATGTAAAGGTGAGTGAAAAACTTGCAGATGCATACACAAATATACATATTTATATATACATATACACATTCATTTACACTATACATTATTGCATTGTTTTAAATGTACAGGTTTAATATATAATCTGTGAAATGTTTACCTTACTATTTACATGTAAACACTGGCTAAGATGGGAATTCAAGTGTAGTATGAGTGCGGCCTATTGGAAACTAAGCAGATTGGAAATGGCAACAGGTTTCCAGCAGGTTAACAGTAGCCAGTTACACAGTCTGATCTTTCAATACAAAATAATCTGGGCCGATCAAGGCATTTAAAAAAAATGCAGCTATTTTGTGCCTAATTCAGTTACGATTCTTTGTTTTTACCGCTGTGTTCTAGCAGACCACCCTGTTGTGCCCCCTAAGCACCAGTAAGTAACATTATTGAGTTCTCACAAGTAACAGAATTGTTTAGAAGCTGCAGTGTGGAACTATTTAACAATACAACATAAAAAAAACCATCTACTGTTTTGACTGTGTCTGAGTTTCATTTTTTCCAGATGTTTATCTACTGTCTGCTGTTGTTGGCCTACGCTTCCATGCCCACCCAGTTTCACTGTACTTGTGCAATGGAAAAGATGATCTACCCTATTCTATTTCATTCAGGTTTATAACCATGTAGGGTAGGTGTAAAAAAACACGTCCGACATGTCTTTACATTGGAATTATGGCTGGATAGAAATGCTTCATTTTGTGGCTGATATCAGATTTTCGAAGTGCATTAATTACACATTAATACACAATTTAACAGCAAATATTTAACAAGCTAACTAGGCTCAGATAGTCAGTCAGTGGGTCTGGGACCATTCTGACACCCAAAAGAACAGCTGAGAGCAGTTCATTAATATGCATGAGCTCATTAACATGTAATTTTTGAACACTGTATTTTAAGAATAGGACTTTAATAATAGAAGTAAGAATATACGGTATGTCCATACTGTCCATACTTTCCATGTCCATACTGTCATATATCTGACATGGTGTCGTGCAGTGGTGTGAATCTGGCCCTTTAATATAGCCGCTTTTCTGCCTCTGCCTTAGGTTAGGTTAAGATGCAAAACAGTCATGTTTATTGTTTTATTGTTTATTTGTGCTGCTTATCGTCATTGTGAGAAATTCCATGACCGCTGCGGCCTCAGCTGTTATCTCTAAAGGACATGTCCCGCAGTGTGCTCCTGCTGATACTCGGACTCATAAATACAGTTCCTGTCCTTATTTCAAACTTATGAAAGGGGTGATACGTCCACCGGAGACACACAAACACACACACATACACACACACATATACACACACACACACACACAGACAGAGAGCACAGAAATCCCCTTGATGAATGTGTCTTGCGAATCACATATTTCCATGGCAACGGGGGCACCATGCCACGGCTTTGAGAGGCTCTACAGGGTGACATGAAAGGGTATTTTCACAAGGTCCGGATCCAACTACATCACATCCTGGGCCTAGCCTTTCACACACTGTGGGTGAGTGTGTGTGTGTGTGTGTGTGTGCGAGGCCTTATCTATGTGCTGAGCATTTTTCTGCTTTGCGCTCTCTCAGCCCTTACTCTACGGAAACGCACTTAAGATGCGTCGTAAGATGGTGAGGGAAAGTTTGGAGAATCGCGAGGTCAGCAGTGGGTCGCCGCCGTCAGTGAAATGTGTCACTGAAAAAAAAATGACGTAGGATTATCTCTTTTATGTCCGTGCTTCAGAGGAGCACTGCATGCTTTATGCCCTCTAGCCACTCTCTAGGTTTCATGACAATGAGGCCTGAAGACATTTCTCTGCGCTCATGAGAAGCTGTTGTCACAGCAACGACACAGCTATGTATGATGTCTCAAAGGAAGCGGAGTAAAGTGAAACAATGGTGGTAGAGTCCGAATGATTGGGACTGACACTCAAGTGAATATCTGTTCAATTACGCCAAACTTTATGGTTACTGTAACTCTTTGCTTAGGCCTGGTACTCACTCTAATCCTAGTCTTAAAGGCCCTAGTTTGAAAAGCTGTATTCATCTTGGTACAGCTGAGTAATGGGAGTTGGGTCGATGGAAGCGACAAATCCGTGAACCTCAAACACGGCTGGGATCTCCTTCAAAAGCAAAACATCCAAAACCTGTTGTATAACAGTCTTGACTCAATTGGCATTCATCCTGCACACTAGCGAAAGCCTTTCATGGCTAACCGCAGCGGCTACTTCAGGAGAATATGGAAGTGAGGCTAAAAAGGCTAAAAGCTAATGCTAGTTGACCAGGTGCAGCACCGGGAAGCAGCTCTGAGACGTGTATCTGCAGGTGTAGCAGGAGAGCTGGGTAAGCAAGTGGCTCCAATCGGGTGCTAGGCTCAAAGCTAACCCTACCTGACCCTTCTACAATGTTTTCGGCTATCTAACTGCACACCGGCCAGCTGGACACCTAGAGAAGCCTACAGAGGACAGCAGCACTAGCCTTCTCAAACTACGACACCAGCAGTAATCATACAGAGTTTAACGCACTGACCCACAGTCATATGCAAAGGTTCGGGCATCCTTAAACCCAGTACTGCCCTTAAGCTCTGTTAAACCCGCCCCCCCCCTCGGCCCAAAACAACCACAATAATCACTTTTATTGAACTGAACTACTGAACTCTGTCCACATTCAGTCGCAAGCATTTCAGTATTTGATAAGTCTGATGCGATAAGTGCCTCCAGTCATAAGTTCAGTTATGTTATTATGTGCGGAAGCGTCCGGCCTGTTAGAGGTAGAGGTCACGCTCTCGGCTGGAATGCTAAGTAGCCCAGTGTTATTGATGCTGTCAGTGAGACTTACAGTAAAGACTTCCTAAATCATAGGCGTAATAAGATAACATCATGTTGTCATTACTAAATTAGATTGCCGTGTAGCTCGGCAGGGTTCGGCATGTCATACATCATGTCCCGCTCGCTGTCAACAGCATGTGACCGTTACAGGCCTTAGGAGCCATTCGTCAGATCTCATTGATTCAGTTCGGGACCACAAAGAAACCAAAGACACCAAGACTGGAACATTTATTTTTTAAAATTACTTTTTGTATCCATTTAAGCTAAAAAATTATTGCAAATGGGTGAGTTTCATAGTAGTTACTGAATATTTTAGGGTACACTGTTGAAAATAAAGCTGACAAAAGGGCTCTTTAGGTTGATTTTGTAGGGGTATGTGACTTTGTGAGTCTTTAAAGTTTCTAAGAGTAAGAGAAAGAACCACCAGTTATGTACTATTTTTCAGTTCTTTCCTAGAACTTATATTATTCGAAAATATTACTTTTTAAGCTAACTGCACGTTTAAAACTAAAAATGCCAACAGAAGAACCACTTTTGCCTCCTTAAAGGCTTCTAATAAGAACCTCCATATTGGTAAAGACTCTTTTTCCAAGCTTCTTCCAGGGTTCTTTAGTAAAGTAAAATTATTTTAATGCAACATTAACCAACTGAATGTTAAAATGCTCTTTGCCAAGCTAAATGATTCTTCTCTATGATGGCAAACATCTTGTGTATGACTCTTTTTAAAGAACCTAATGTCACATGTGCAGGTTCTTTCAACCTTTTGAACCTTTCAAAGTGTTTCCTCACACTTACAAAAATATATTTTTACATTTGCAGCTTCTTACAGAACCAAATGTGTAGGCAAAGGTTTGTAGGCACCTTAAAGGCAGCATTTGAATGGGATATCAGATCAATAACTGAATGATAAACCTGTATTACAGCAAGTTCTGCTCTTTTCATTACTGCCAAACGGCAAAGACATGAATGAGCTTCACTTACCCCATTGGCACGTCTCGGGTCAAGCCTCCACTGCGGATCGTCCAGCCAACTCTGGCCACCTTAGAAGCCAACGCTCTAAATCAAACAGACCAGCTAAGCCTTGTTGGGCCCTCGACGCCTTCACGGACTCCTCTGCTAACTGTTGGAAGAAAGAAACCCAAGCTATAAAGAATGCATCTCCATTACGGTCCACAGCAAGTGCAAAGGAATACCTCAAAATCCCGACATCGTACACTTGTGTCTTTCTTTCAGCTCTGCCATCTGCTTGCTTTCTCATGCTTCTACACTTTCATAGCAGCACCTCTTATCAGGACACCTCTTCCACCCGTCCCCCTTTTCTCCTTCCTAACGCCATTACCATCTCCTACAGACAGGGCCCAGCATTGTGGCGTTGGAAAAAATACCTGAGAGGGCTGAAACGCCTGCGTTTCCCTTGAGAAAAGAGCAAAGACCGCAGTCTGAACGGTGTCTGGACGGTTCCTGTTGCTTCTTGGAGCTCACTGTGCGAATGCTGCCTTCAAGATGGGTCCCTTCTGCGGCTCCAGTTAACATTCTTCAACGTACCGCCGCAGTAATTAGCTGCCACTGTGACGCCAGGCTTTGATGTTTTGTGAGCTGCTGCCGGTACTCGCCGTTCACTCATCACTGTTGGTCGATCGTGATCTTTTTTTTTAAACCTCATTTAAAAACTGCAGAACCTGTATTACACTCAAAAAGAAAGGTCTAAGAGAGCGTGAGGAACCTTTTTACAGGTGTAAAGAATCCTTACTTGATTCAAAGGTTCTTCAAACTCTCACACATGATAACTCTCATGGAACCAACCAAGTGGTTCTTCGATGGCATCACTCAAAGAACCCTTGGTTACGCATATACAGCTTGTTTAATCCTTAATGAAAAGCACTGCCAATATAGCGCTCTGAAGCAAACAAGCATGAGTCTAAAGTCACCATGCCCAAAGCACTGGGCTGTGGAACAGTGGATCATAAAGGTTCTTTGAATCTTTAGAAGCCTCTTCATTCTCATGTGTGTCTTGGAGTTCTTGGAGATGGTGGTTCTCAAGGACCCCAGACTGTTGATTTCTAACTATGTTGTTTGAGGACCTCCTTGCCTCCTGCACATCTACTGCTCATCTAATTTACAAGTTCTTCTTCTTGAGTTCAAGGTGGTGTGTCAGAGCAGGAAACCACTAAAATGTCCAGGACCAGGGATGGGAACCACTGCTCTGAGGCTCCTTGAGGGCATGTTTGAAAACCCTGACACTGGAGAAGCATGTTTAACAAAGATGAAGAACCTCCAAAAGGTTTGAAAAACATTTACATAACACAGAGGTTGCACACCAGTTTAGAGGGTATTCCTAGAACCTCTACATTACCTGGAGGTTCTTGAAACTTTCTGTTGGGTTCTTCAAACTCTCAGATCTCCACATTTCAAAAATACAACTCAACCAAGGGTTCTTAAGTAAAGGCAATGGTTCCATGTAGAACCAAGACCATTCACAAAAGGCACAACGTTAATATTATGAGCATTTTAGAAAAATGCCTTTGGTCAGTTTCAGACGTCCAGAGATCAAAGACAAAACTGAGAGATCAAAGAAAGATCAAAGTGAAACAATTTGACTCTACAAATTGACATCTGCATTTTGTGATATGTGGAGATATTACAGCAGGACAGAAAATAGGACACAACCCCGGCGTTGAGTCTCTATGCGGGTGGGGATGGTGGTGGTGGTGATGAGTGGTGGGGGGGAGGGGTGGATTGAGAATGCTCAACATCAAAGCCTCGGAATTGGCTTCAGTAAATAAGCTGCGTTTATTTATATCGCCCGTGGCACGGATGAATAAGCACTGTGGATCATGACGGGCCGTCGCTGACTGCCGCTCCCTGGAGGTTTTTGGGGTGGGCCTTACACAGGCCGAAGAGAGACAGATGACGATGCACTTCAAAAAGCTCTTAATTTGTCTTACACTGGAAAAGGACGAGGTGGAGGAGGAGGAGAAGGAGGAGGAGGACCAGGCGCAAGAGGGTTGGGAAAAGGAGAAAGAAATAACGTGGGATTGATCGGAAGGCCCCGCGCTTTTACAGTGAGGACAGCGAGACGTGTCTGTTGACGAAAGGGCTTGACAAAGGAAAACAAAGTTCAATTAAAGAAAGGAGGAGAGTGAGAGGGTGGTGGGAGGTGGAGTGGAGAAAAAAAAAACATTGATTGATAAGAGAGCATCTTAAAATGGACCCTGGAGTGCAGAGAGAGAGGCGCTCCACACCGATGACACAAATTCTTCAGGGAAATTGATGTTAATTGGCGTCTAGACGTTTTATTACTAAGACAGGACACAAATGTCCATCTATCCATCTCTCTCAATCTCTCTCTCTCTCTTTCTCTACCTCTCTCTCCCTCCTCTTCATCTTCTCTCCACTTTTCAGAACACAGAAGTTTAACGAGTATTGAGGAACTTGGAGAAGCTGGAGTTGAAGGCCACTGCAGTGACCTCATACTCTTTTAACAAACGGTTAAACGTTTCTCTGTGGTTCTTGACCTGAAAACGTACTGTATCGTTCTACAGAAAAGACTGGCTCAGCGTCCTTTGGTTCCCAAAAGAACAATTCAGTGGATGGTTCTGTGGAAAACCATTCTCATGAATGCGATGTCAGAGCTTGAAGAACTTTCTACTGGCGTAAAGAAGCTCCCCAAAGTGTAGAAAGTCTAGGAAGAACCTCTAAATTGGTGTACTACCTTTACATTATATGAAGTTGTGCATCAATTTAAGGGTTCCTCCTAGGGCTTCTACATGATGTGGAGCATCTTTAAACATGTAGAAGGTTCTTCATTCTCACAAATGTCTTTCTCAAACCAGTCAACCCTTTGAGAGTCCTAGAATTTGGCTTGAACCCAACTCAATGCATACACCCTTCAGAAATTCAGCGGTTCTACAATATACAGAACCATGACTTGCATAAAAGAACCTACTGAATGCAATAGCGGAACCTTTGGTGCTCCATAGAAACATCTTTAAGGGTTCTTTTAAAAAGCATTTACTACAGGTAGAGTTATATATAACTGAAGCCTTTCCCCCAAGAACCCTTGAAGAACCTCTTGGTTAAGGGTTCACATCAAGGTTCTTCATACTCACTCATCTCATACAGACAACCGGTTCTCTAAAGAACCATCTAATGAAGGAATTTTAAGGGTACCAAAAGAGGTTTATCTGGGACCTGCCTAGCTTTAGTCATGAGTGTTAAAATGGGTTCTCCCAGTGAGTTCTGTTAAGAACCTTTAAATAACCTGAATATTTTCAGTTACTTTCAGTCCACTGTTGAAAGATCATTGAATAACTTTGGTGGAGGAACCTCTTCAGGTGCTTTGAAAAACTTTTTCTTGAAGGTTCTTCAAAGCACCTTAAGAGTTTCCTTCACAGTTTCAAATTGGAGAACCTCCAAAAGTTCCTCAAGGATCTTTTACTTTTAACATTGTGTAGTACTTAAAAGCTCTCACTTGTAACAATAACGGAACCTTTGGTGCTACATAGAGCCAAGGGTTCTTTTAACAAGCATTTAAAACAGGTGGAGTTTTATATATTATATATATATATATATATATATATATAACTAAAGTCTTTTCCTCCGCCAAGAACCCTTGAAGAACCTCTTGGTTAAGGGTTGACATCAAGGTTCTTCACACTCACTCATCTCATACAGACAACCGGTTCTCTAAACAACCATCTAATGAAGGGGTTTTAAGGGGACCAGAAGTAGTTGATCTGGGACCTGCCTTGCTTTAGTCATAAGAGTGTAGCTGTCGGTTGGCTTGTGAGAAAACAGCAGAGGCCGAACAGTAAAACAGCACGTAGCGCAGACACATTAGCATCTTAATGTCCAGAGAGTGGAAAATGGGGTCAGTTTAGGGGACAGGTTACACCAGCGCGGCAGTTTCTGAACACAGTGTCGCTCTGCTCTGTGTGTCACCACTGGAACGTGATCACTGTTCCGCCTCACGTCTGTGCTACCGCCCGCTTCTCTGAGCGTTGGGAAATTACAACGTTGTGATGCGTGTTTATGAAATGTTGGCCATGTGGCATCTCTGCTGCACTCTAGCACTCCGATTAGCCGATACAATCCAAAGACTCGGAGTGGAAGAAAGTGCCATTGTTTGGGCTTGTAAACACATTTTGCGCGGCGGAGACGGAGCCCGTGCGTGTGCACATGTCACTTTTTAGTGAAAAATTACAGCTCTCGCTACAATTCCGCAGCGGGGACTCCATTCTGCCGCGGATTTTTATCTGCAAATCACAATTATTTCCCTCATGCTCCGTTTTAATTGGCATCCCTACTGTGATTAAGAAGACACTGTTCTATTCATAAATGTATTACAGGCAGGGAATCATTAACTTATTTCATATGGCGGGAGTTGGGGTGTGTGCATGGAGGGTGGGTGGGTGGGGGGGTATTGACATAATAACACTATCCCGGCATTTTTCCCTTCTCCGCTAAAAAGACTCTTCCATCAAACCAAACACAATAGTCGCGTCTCTGCCTTACTTTGCTTGCTTTTTCCCCTTATTTCCGGCCTTGCCGAGGGTCTCGAGCTTTGTTTGAGTGATCGAACGATCGCTGGTAATATGGCGCGTAAGTGCAGGCAGAGGCCTTTCCAGTGAGGCTAAAGAGAACAGATTTATGACCCCCCCCCCTAAAAAAAAACGAGTAAAACAAAAGCAACAGATGCCTCGAAGAACGCTAAGAGAAAAGGAGAGAAAAACAGTAGAGAGATAAATCAGGCATTGTAAAAGAAATAAACAAAGACAGTAAAAAAAGAGGGAGAAAAGTTGATGCAGGCGCCAGATTACAATGGGAAGGAATGGGAGAGCTGTAATGAAGAGGGGGGGGGGGGGGGTAAATGAAGGGTCCTGGATTATCGCAAAACCATGTTTATACGCTGGAGAGAAAGTCAGAGAATTAGACAGTTTGCACAGATGGTGACCACCCTCCGTCAACATTTCAAATAAAAAAAAATAAAATAAACGGAACGAGCCACACCCCCCCCCCCCATCCCCCTCCATCCACCCCTTTCTTTGGCTAGGCAGAGATAAAAGGTAGGGGTGTAAAAGTGTTTAAGTAGGCAGAAGTTGTAAAAGAGGGGAGGAGGAAAAAAAGTGAATCTCCATTCAGTGCTCGTGCAATCCTTTCTGCCTTGTTGAGCTTTATTAAATTCTGCCCCCCGATATCCCCCCACTCCACCCCCTTTGCTTGCCGTCTGGCTCCTTTTGTCACACACTTCTCATGCGTGGCTCCCGCATTATTTTTTGGGGGGACATTTGGGAGGAATGGGTGGTTGGGGTGGGGGGGTGGGGGGGAGTTGGGGTTTAGGAATGTCAAGTTTCGTGGGTTACGGCCATGCGCCAAGCTAATGTCCCGGATTGGCAATCTGAGGAATAGCAGCACAGCTAACAAAATGATGTCTTTAGGACCTGCTCAGAATGGCTCTAAAGGAGTTGTTTGTGGGCTCCCACAGACGGCATAAAGAGTGTCTTTTTGGACGTCCTTGCTGCATTCCAGGAACGTCCCTGTGTTATTATAGTGGATGTTTAGAGTACATAATTTTTTTCCCCACTCTCTTTTGCTCATGTTCTGAGCTTTAGAACGAATAGAATGTACATACCAAACATGAGCATTTCGGTTTATGATAAATTACATTGCCTTAAATAAGTCAAAAAATGGGAATATCTCTCCACATAATTTAAATCATTTTAAGACTTTCATAGAGTCCCCAGGATGTAGATAGATATAAATGGACAGAGAAATAGACAGACAGATACATAGATATACACACAGATAGATAGATAGATAGATAGATAGATAGACAAATAGACAGATAGACAGACAGACAGACAGACAGACAGATAGATAGATAGATAGATAGATAGACAGACAGATTGATAGATAGACAGACAGACAGACAGACAGACAGACAGATAGATAGATAGATAGATAGATAGATAGACAGACAGACAGACAGACAGACAGATAGACAGACAGATTGATAGATAGACAGACAGACAGACAGACAGACAGACAGATAGATAGACAGATAGATAGACAGACAGATTGATAGATAGACAGACAGACAGACAGACAGATAGATAGATAGATAGATAGATAGATAGACAGACAGACAGATAGATAGATAGACAGACTGATAGATAGACAGACAGACAGACAGACAGATAGATAGATAGATAGATAGATAGACAGACAGACAGATAGATAGATAGACAGACAGACTGATAGATAGACAGACAGACAGACAGACAGATAGACAGACAGACAGATTGATAAATAGACAGACAGACAGACAGATAGATAGAGAGATAGATAGATAGATAGATAGATAGATAGATAGATAGATAGATAGACAGACAGATAGGCAGACAGACAGACAGACAGACAGACAGATTCCAGATTGAATTTCCCCCATCTTTTAACTAAAGAAGTTCTCTGTGTGATTATAGAATAGTACACTTGGAACGTAATAAATGTCACATATTGTAAGAGGCTGGAGTTAGAAGAACCTCTACATAATCTGAAGGTTTTAATAAAAAAAACTTTTAATTCATACACACTGGTTAGGCTGGTATAGGTTCTGAAACTTCATTCTCATAAAGCCCTTTTCCAATAGGGCACTGGTTCTCAACTCTGTCCCCCTGAGTATCCAGATTTATACTTTAACCCAACTCAACCAAAGAGATTATGGACTATCTGGGATCAATGAGATCCAGTTTCAGAACCCTCCAAATAATCTGAAGGCTCCAGGAGTTAATATGGGTGTAGAATCTTTTCGCTGTGCAGTGCCAGAGTTTGAAACTGAACAGCAAGCAACATGTGAACGTGTATGCTAATTCGCTAAGTGGGAATTTTCAGGAATGAAACATGTCCACTTCTCAGGATGTTTCAAACAGATGGTGTCATTAGTGATGATACAAAGATCTACTGAAACAGACTCTCTCTCTATCTCACTCCCTCTCTTCCTCTTCTTCCCTGAGGCCAAACAGGACAGCAGTTTGTCCTCCTTGAGGACAAAACTCCAAAAATCAAAGGCAAAGGCCAGCACAGCTGTGCTGTTCAGATGCCTTCAGGCTCCACAATGAAGCAGCACAATCTGGTATGTGATAGAAAAAGAGTTCCTGCAAAAAAATCCTGTGAAAATATCTTATATTATGCTTCCATTTGGCGTTCTTACAAAATGTATTTCAACAATTTAAAATGCGCTGATCTTCTGGGAAAGTAGTAGAACAGTGGACAAATAACAAACACATATAAATGTGGTGTCCTATGATTTGCCTCACATGCCAAATATGACAAACACAAACATCACAGATCTTTATTTATGTGTTATGTACTACTATAGAGAACAATTCTCTATATTCTCAGACTAAATACACTGTAGGGTTGACCAAACAGAAATGATAACCTGCCCCATGAGTCCTCACACCATTGAATTTCTCCTGAACTGACTCAATACAACCAGCTACTAAAAATGTTCACTTCATTGAACCTGATGTCTGTAAAACCCAGTCTGGAACCCTGTATGAAACCCAGACCAAAACCCGACACCTTTACTGAGCTACCCAAAATCCAGCCTAAAACCTGGCCACAAATCCAGATATAAACCTAGGCCAAAGTCTAGCCCAAAGCCTGGTACTTAATTGAGGTACATGAACGCATGCCAGAAACAATGCCCATAACCAAGCCAAACCCGGCCCAAAATCTGATACTACATAACCAAGCCAGATACACCAACCTAAAACACAGCTGAAACCTGAGCCAGAATGCTGCCCCAAACCTAGCCAGAAACCTGGCCCAAAACTTGGCCTAAAACCTGACAGGACTCTCATACTCTGGCTATTGGGTATTACCAGTATGCTCTCTTCTTTCTCAGTGTCTACTTCCCAGTATCTGTACTTAAGTAAGTATGACTTGTAAGTATGACTTGTAAGTATGACTCAAGTAAGTATGACCTAATATCTTAATATTAAATCAAATCGTTAAAGGTTCATGTTCAAATTTACACTTAAAGATGTTCTTGAAGGGTTCTTTAGTAAAGGCAGGGGCTCTGGGAAGAACCATGACAACACAAAGAACTATTCGAATGCCTAAATGCCTGGTTAAAGCGTTCTTCTCAGTACTATTCTTCTCAATAATCTTGTATTGGTTATATAACCAACCCTTTAAAACCTTTTTACCATAAAGCATAAAAACAGATGTGCCTACTTGCAAAAGTGACCGCAAAATTAGATGCACAGGTCCCTGCTATGGTCATGTGTCAAACACATGAACATTTGGTGTGCATTTGAACCTACTGAATATAGATAAAGACAAACCTTAAAAAATAGATATTTAAATATTTCATGATCTGTAGCATAGAAAAATGGTCCTCACTCACCAACATCTTTCTAGGAATGTTCTTAGATGATTCAGGATGTGTTATTAAAGCTCAGAATTGTTCGCAGCTCTGCTCTTATTATTAGGGATCCCACTGTCCTCGTACAAAAACGAACATATCCCAAATAAGAGAGCATTGGTGAATGTCAGAACCTTCATGAAAACGTAAGCATGTTTTGAGAAGACATTTCTTCTTAAGAACAGCAGAATGAAGTAAGTGATGATTTCTAAGATTTAATTAGGAAAGAATGCATCACCGATTCGACCAAATTTTGCTCTTAATGAGAGTGACCGAAGCGCCTGCGTCCAACCTTACATTTTGAAGTGGCTCGCCCAATTTCTCCCCGTGTTTTTCTTTAATGAGTTCCTCACTAGAGCAAGGCGTGAGGTTTTAAATCACATCAATGGACTGGCTTTTTGTTAGAAGGCCTATGAAAGCAGGACTAATGCTTATGAAAGGCCAATCAATGCCAGGGTTGAGGAGGTTAAGAAAGGAAGTGATGGTGTGGTTCTCGTCTCCGACTGACCGCCCCTCTCTCTCTCTCTCTCTCTTTCTCTCTGGGGACTTCCCTGACCGACACTCATCTTGCGGACCTCCGCTCTCCTCTGCGACGCTCATTACAGAGAAACCTCATTAGAGGCAGTAGATCTGTGGCCATACGCATGTATTCATAATTCAGCAGTAATGGCGATGAGGAGCTTCGATCGATCCTGCCGTTCCCGAAAAAGCGTGAGCGAAGGCGGCGGGCGATGAAGCGGGAGGGAGGAAAATAATGTTCTTTTCTCTCCTTTTTTTTTGTCTCGTCTTAAAAACAAACAGTCGCTGTGAAGTGACACCCTCGGAGGATGTGGCCGGCGTCAGGCCCGGCAAACAAACAGCGGCTGGAACCCGCGGAGCAAAATCCCTGACCTTTGTTCAAAGGGCCCATCTAATCTGTTTCCACTTTTCTTAATTAGAAAAGCGGGCAGAGTTTTAATGTGCGCAGTGATAATGGAAAAAGCGCTCGCAGGTGCTAATTAAAAGGGGAAACGTGTCGGGCAACTTCTCGTACATTTCATTATTTATTTACCGGGCATCTGCCGAGGAACGCGTGCCCCTTACCTACCTAATGAAGACTCTGTCACTTATGTTCTGTTTCTGTACTTCCACACAGGAACTGCTCGACTGTTGTTGCGTTTCCTAAGGGATCCCTGAGGGCCCCCTCTGGTCTTCATGACCCCCCTTACATCTCTTCCTCATCTCTTCTACATCTCTTCCTCATCTCTTCTACATCTCTTCCTCATCACTTTTTAATATTTTTCTTACATTTCCACACGTTCGCTGCTTCACTGCCGTCCAAACCTCAGCTAGTTTAAATAGACTAATAATTCAAAGATATCTCCAAGTCTAGAAACTACACCTCCAAGTTTAGACACTACACCTCCAAGTCTAGAAACTACACCTCCAAGTTTAGACACTACACCTCCAAGTTTAGACACTACACCTCCAAGTTTAGACACTACACTGCCAAGTTTAGAAACTACACCTCCAAGTTTAGACACTACACTGCCAAGTCTAGAAACTACACCGCCAAGTTTAGACACTACACCTCCAAGTTTAGACACTACACCTCCAAGTCTAGAAACTACACCTCCAAGTTTAGACACTACACCTCCAAGTTTAGACACTACACTGCCAAGTCTAGAAACTACACCTCCAAGTCTAGAAACTACACCGCCAAGTTTAGAAACTACACCGCCAAGTCTAGAAACTACACCGCCAAGTTTAGACACTACACCCCCAAGTTTAGACACTACACTCCCAAGTTTAGACACTACACTCCCAAGTTTAGAAACTACACCTCCAAGTCTAGAAACTACATCGCCAAGTTTAGACACTACACCTCCAAGTCTAGAAACTACACCTCCAAGTTTAGACACTACACCTCCAAGTTTAGAAACTACACCTCCAAGTTTAGACACTACACCTCCAAGTTTAGACACTACACCTCCAAGTCTAGAAACTACACCTCCAAGTTTAGACACTACACCTCCAAGTTTAGACACTACACCTCCAAGTCTAGAAACTACACCTCCAAGTTTAGATACTACACCTCCAAGTTTAGAAACTACACCTCCAAGTTTAGAAACTACACCTCCAAGTTTAGACACTACACCTCCAAGTCTAGAAACTACACCTCCAAGTTTAGACACTACACCTCCAAGTTTAGAAACTACACCTCCAAGTTTAGACACTACACCTCCAAGTTTAGACACTACACCTCCAAGTCTAGAAACTACACCTCCAAGTTTAGACACTACACCTCCAAGTCTAGAAACTACACCTCCAAGTTTAGACACTAGGTATGTCCCCCTGCTATGGGGAAAGTGGACTTTTCTCAGCCTGCAAGAGAGACAGAATGCCCATGATGTCCCTCAGTGGAATCTGCCCTCTCTTCAAACCTTCAAGGAAAGGCCAGGTGACGCAAATTCCAACCGTTTACAATTTCTGACACCTCAAACCTTGTCCCGACAATTGGCAGCCATGGGCTCTTCTAAGCAGCTGCCGAACTCTCTGAACATGATAGTAATTGCAGCCCACAAAGCAGGAGAAGACTGTAAGAACATTGCAAATCATTTTCAGGTCGCCATTTCTTCAGCTTGTAATGCCATTAAGAAATGGCAGCAAACAGAAACATAGAAGGTCAAGTTGAGGTCTGGAAGACGAAGAACACTTTCAGAGAGAACTGTTTGTAGGACTTTTTGGATAGGCAAATTCAAACCACCTTCAGGAGGATTTTCAGAATCTGGAGTGGACAAATATAAACTTAAATATAATCTTCCTGGAGAAAAAATGTCCTTGCCATAAAATTCAGCATCAGAAGTAGGAGCATTTTGCATTTTGGCAACAAGTCCTGTGGACTGATTAAGTTAAAATTCAGAACTTTTTTTCGGAATTTAAAAAGCAATCTGGTCTAAAATATGAAATAAATGTGTCTTATTTAACGTTATGCTGTTTGGAAATGAAGGCACCTTTTACTTGCTTAACTTTTCACAATAATTCCACTGGAACTCCACTGGTATTTCAACATGTCTGCATAACAACACACCATATTTTTTCCCCCTCCAAATTTCTGTTTTTGGTTACAACAGAAGATAATAATAATAACACTGGTAATAACACTGCATGCCCCTTACACACAACGGGATATGGGGCTCTGGCATGTCCAGGTGCTGTTGTCGCTCTCTAGACAGAGTGTAAACACTCAGTGCAGTAGTCCAGTTAAACCGTAAAGAAGGCAGTGGAGGAGCTCATTTGTTCACTTCTGCAGAAACACTTGCAAAACATGCTGCTATTGCAGAATCATTATACTTAACACAGGATTTTCCAAAACAGCACCTCAAGCGCCCTGGAATGACCTCTTTTAAGAGAGACGAAGGGAGTGTTAAGAGGGTATGGTACAGTTTAGTGGCTGTACTCTTACAGCATTGTTGTTGTTGTTGTTTGGAGGCATCGGTTAAATCTCTGCCTGCTTGATGCCACAACTCCACTGCTTTGACCCCTTAAAATTGCCAGTTTACCGTTAGGTTATTAATCCTAGGTTTTTTATTCATTAAAGAGCCCAAATCATACAAACGATGGACCTTCTCCCCTCTTCTTCCTGGAAATTCAATTAGTTAAAACTGTCTTGATCATTTTCACTCTTGTGCACTCTCTCTCCCTCTCTCTCTCTCACACACTGTGTCTCTCCCTCTCTTTCTTTCTCCTTCTCTCTCTCTCTCTCTCTCCCTCTCTCTCTCTCACACACTGTGTCTCTCCCTCTCTTTCTTTCTCCTTCTCTCTCTCTCTCTCTCTCTCTCTCTCTCTCTCTCTCTCTCTCTCTGTCTCACTCTGAATCTCTTTCTCCTGCTGTTTTCTCTCTCTTCCTGACTGTCTCTCTCTCTTGCTCTCTCTCTCTCACACACTGTGTCTCTCCCTCTCTTTCTTTCTCCTTCTCTCTCTCTCTCTCTCTCTCTCTCTCTCTCTCTCTCTCTGTCTCACTCTGAATCTCTTTCTCCTGCTGTTTTCTCTCTCTTCCTGACTGTCTCTCTCTCTTGCTCTCTCTCACACTGTTTCTCTTCCTCTCTCCCTCTTTTTCTTTCTCATTCTCTCTCTCTCTGTCTCTCTGTCTCTCTCACACTGTTTCTCTTCCTCTCTCCCTCTCTTTCTTTCTCTCTCTCTCTCTCTCTCTCTCTCTCTCTATCTCTATCTGTCTCGCTCTGAATCTCTTTCTCCTGCTCTGTTTTCTCTCTCTCCCTCTCTTTCTGTCTCTCTCTCTCTCTCTGTCTCTCTCTGTTTCTCTCTCTCTCTCTCTCTCTCTCTCTCTCTCTCTCTCTCTCCCTCTCTCTCTGTCTCTCTCACACTGTTTCTCTTCCTCTCTCCCTCTCTTTCTTTCTCATTCTCTCTTTCTTTCTCTCTCTCTCTCTCTCCCTCTCTCTCTGTCTCTCTCACACTGTTTCTCTTCCTCTCTCCCTCTCTTTCTTTCTCATTCTCTCTTTCTCTCTCTCTCTCTCTCTATCTCTGTCTGTCTCGCTCTGAATCTCTTTCTCCTGCTCTGTTTTCTCTCTCTTCCTGACTGTCTCTCCCTCACACTGTTTCTCTTCCTCTCTTTCTTTCTCCTTGCTCTCTCTCTCTCACTAATTTTCTGTTTCCTGCTCTTCCTCCCTCCCTCCCTACACCTCTTGTGCTCTCTCTCTCTCTCTCTCTCTCTCTCTCTCTCTCTCTCTCTCTTTCTCTCTCTCTTCCCCCTTCTTGTTTTCTTTTCTCTCACTGTCTCATTTTCTAACCCCCCCCCCACCCCCCATAAAGTGGCAACAGTAACAAATCTCTCCCTCCTTTATTTGGTTCAGTGGTCGATTCAGAGCGCCTGCATCGTGAGCCATGGTGCACCTGCAAACCACCGACCCTGCGAGGCACCTTCACAAACATTTGGACATACAGCATCCTTTCTAGGTAATCACCTTTACACTGTCTGTAAGCTGGAGGGATTTGAGTATAATTATTATTAATGCCCTTCCCAGTTTAAGTCTTAATAAAAGTAGGGTAAATAAACAGTGACTAACGCTGAAACGGAACAGATCATGCTCGATAATGACACAGCGCACATGGATAAAAGCCTCTTGGGAAGGAGCCGCTGGCCGCTATCTGCCTCAAAGGCCTGCACAAAGGCCTGTTTATCAGCAACTTTCAAAAAGATGTGAGGGTGCAGGAAAAAGTGAGTAATACGAGTCTGCAGCTTCCACAAACACACACACACACACACACATACACTCACACACACACCAATACATAATACATCCTTCTCTGAGAAAAAAAAGGCGGAGTCAGCTGCGGCTCATACTGACAGTGTGCAGCCCCAGCACTGTCTGTGATCACCGCCCACCCGTCCGATACACACCTCGGCTGCCAATACACACTCCAATTGTGCAAGCGTGCCAATATACACTTATAATGCTCTCCGTTTCTAACGGGAGCTGCCCTGAGGGTTCTAGAATGAGTAGGCCGTGAGGGTTCCCCCTCTCGGGGTGCAGCACTGTACTGTTGAAAGGACAAGAGGTCGGTTCAGTTTGAAACGGTGGAGAAGGAGCTTTAAGAAACCTTCAAAAACCTTCTTCATAGTTGGATCAAAATCTGGACAAAAGTATTGGGACACCCACTCATTCTTTATTTCGTCCAGAAACAAGGTTATTAAAAGGAGTTGATCCTGCTTTTGTTGGAGTAACTGTCTCAACTGTCCAGGGAAAAGGCTTTCTAATAAATTGTGGAACAAAGCTGTGAGAATTTGATTGCATTCAGAGTGTTAGTGAGCTCGGGATGTTGGATGATGATCACCACCTCAACTTAACAACTCAAACATATCGGTTGGGGCACCACTATCATTCCAGAGAACATAGTAGTACCACAGCTCCACAGCTCAATGCTTGGGGGGCTTTGGACCCCTCTCGTCCTATAGATTCCTAATCTACTGAAACTTGACCTTTGTACCGGGACTAGAGAAAGAGTGTGTGTGTGTGCATTTGCAAATCTGTGTCAACAATGACTGCAACTTACAGTATCTGAATGCCTTCATTAGAAGGGGTGTCCACACACATTTGGACATGTAGTGTAAGTTCTCGGCGTAACCTAGAGGTTTCATATAGTTTACTGTAACGTTCTTGTACAGCTAATCAGTCAGTAATGATGTAACACCGCTGGACAGAGCGACAGTGGGAGCCAGCAGAGATGTGGCTGATGGTGTCTGGCTCTGACGTCCGTCTTCACTCACCCACCCACCCCCCAACACACATACATACACACACAAATACACACTCACACCAGCCGGCCTTGTTGTCCCGCATGACCTAAAGCAGCAGCCGCAGCTGATGACGCCAGCCCTCTGCCATGCACTCTCTCTCCCCCCCATTAAAGAGCCACTTGTATGGGCAGTGTGTGGTCCGCCTCTCAGGGACGCCGGAGGATGAAGGAAATAAATTAGCTTTCTTGACCTTGGCCCGAGTTTTCTTTTCTCTCTCGGCCGCCGCCTCCTCCTCCTCTCTTCCTGGTGTACTTCAAAGGTCAGCCGGATGACAGAACTGCGCTGTTGTCCCTCATGACTGAGAGCTATTCAAATCGCAGCCAGCGCGCTGGTCAATGCAAGGACTGCAACTGTTTTCACTAATATGTTTCCTGGAGGTCTTATTGTCTTATTATGTTAAAGGGGAAGTTCAGGGGAAAATCTAATCCACACATTCTTACCCCTAACTCAAACATAGTCACTCACTCAAGATATCTGTGGGGTCTGAAGTTTGCTTCCTACATTTTGCGCAGGCGCTATCAGGCTAATAAGCTAACAAGTAATGGAAGCTTATGAGCACCAAATAGCACAGTGCGCTAACTGCGCGCCTAAATCTGGCCAAAACCTTGCTGAGTTGCTGAGTATTCTCAAATAGGCTTGCTTTTGACACACTATTATTTATAAAACAGTTCAGTAAACTAAAGATCAGAGGAACAGAAGGCCTCAAGATGGCTAGAGCTACTGTTTTTAAATACATAATAAACATGTTTTTATTCATTTTGTTGAACCTTTTGCTGAATTTCAATATGCACTACTTTGTTCCTCTCAATATGTTTATTTGGGCCTGTAATTTTACATATTTTAACAAAGCAGTTGTTTAGGTGGAGAAAATACTTCAGTAATTGTACTTTGTTATTGTACTTGAATATAAACTTTAATTGAATATAAACTTTTACTCATTACATTTTCATTTGGATTTTCAAAATACACCTGACTGATTTTCTCATTTGCAGATTTTTCTCTTTTGCTAATCAGCTAATCTGTAAATTCCTGTGCATTTACGTTTTGTCATTAATAAACCCAAACAAATTCACATTAAAGTAAGATTTTATGTTAAATCACTACCATATTGTTTGTCCTATTACCCTGTTAAAGACCAGTACTGCTCATTATTCCTAACCTAAGGTGTGTAAATACTGTTAAAGTGTATTATTATATTATACTGATATTTAAAGGGCCCATATACCACATATAACCCTAACCTTAACCCTAGTCAGCTGGCGATTTTTAACAAAATGTGGTTCTGACAGTTTACATAGTATCAGAATGACATGATAAATGACAAAAACAATTAAATGTAAATTGTAATTCATATAAAGTGAATTATATGTTTTGAAACAGTGTTTATAGACTATATTAAACTCTTATTTCAATAAAGTGAGGGAAATTCCATTTTCAGTGATATTAACATCATTCAAGTATCAACAGTTAAGTATTTATGTTACTTTATGTTAAAAGACAAAAGTCCTGGATCTTAATTTTTTCTGTCTTGAAATATTTACTTTTTACTTTGATAAATTTTAGCATATTTACTTTTTGATTTCGGCTGAAGTACATTTTGGTTCCATACTTCCACTTTTACTTAAGTCAGGTTCTGGCACAGAACCCATACTTTCACTTTAATAGTTCCTCTGTATGTTTACTCCTGCGCTTTTTCAGTCAGTGCTTCACCATCCAGGTAAAAATGCACAGAATCAGACTTTTTTTGGTTGCATATTTTCTCCCACAATGTGCTCTTATCTTTCTCTTGGTTGGGATCACATCCTGAGCTTTTCTTCTCCTTGTTGTCGTTTCCTTCCCACATGCTGGATAATTGGTTTAAAATAAGGCGAAGCAATTAAATTTTCTCCGACTCGCTGGCCTGGATTCTGCTGCTAAAACAGGAGACCTTTATGACATTAGGTGAAAAGAGCTCACTCAATGATGGATATTGGATTTTAACACCAATCGACAAATCTAATTCCCATAATGCCAGAGGAGGCCTTGTGGTTTAAACAAGGGAGCAAAAATAACTTCTTACTATGTTCTGCACATAGAGGGAGTTCTGTATCAATATTGGTAACAGAAACACAAATTATTATTAATTATGGTCAGCATATCTGAGGCTTTTGAGCTTTTTTTTCACTGTACGTTTAGCATGCAAAGATCTTGGGCAATGAACATTGTTTAATAGTATTTATCTTAGCAGGGGGAGTGTGTTTATGCCAGTATTTAACATCCGAATAAACATTAATAAACATAAATTCAGTGCAGTTCAGTAAAGCTATTGAGATGTTAGTTAGAAGAACACAGTTGAAGAACACAGGTTTGGGTGCTGATCTTCTCTGTAAACTCCAGACACTGCAGCTCACCTGACTAGATAAACCAGGTGTTGGATGATTACTGGGAATACTGCCCTTCCTCCAAAAGAGCACTGGAAAGGGTTAAGCTAAACACCTGTGACGTTTACAGGATTGTAAAAAAGTGTATTTTATAGAAAAGACCGATTCCAAACTTTTGAATGGCTGTGCATTTATATAACCTATATGTCCAAATGTTTGCAGACACCCCTACTAATAAATGCAATTTCAGTCACTTTAAGTCACACCCATTGCTGACACAGATGTGCAAATGCACACACACACACAGATTGTCTCATCCCTGTAGAGAAGTATAGTCAATAGAATAGAATAGACTCCCTGGAGCAGATCAACATGAACCTATTGGCACTGTGCTGTCTAATGCCAGATGTGGGCTAGAGGGGTATAAAGCCCCCCCAGCATTGAGCTGTGGAGCAGTGGAACTACTGTGCTTTCTAGAATGATGGATGATTCTCCATCCAATACTTTTGTGATGAGTGTGAGAGTTGGCGATGTGATGAGGTGGTGTGGTGATCATCCAACATTCACACACTGAATCTTTCCGCTGAATGCAATTCAATGAAACTAATATGCGCTACTTGTAACACCCTTGATTTCCAAAGAAATTACTGAGCAGGTGTCCCAATACTTTTGTCCATTAGTGTATCATCATCCACTCTACAGTGAACATGAAGCAAAGACACAATAATAACTCTGGAATTTCACGGGTTAAAGGTTAAAACACAGTAAGAGTTTGAAGTCAAAACACTGTAAATGTCCCTGCTCCTCTACACGCCGCCATACACAACAGCAATGTGCATGTTTGTGTGTGTGCTTCCGCAGCCAGACGAGGCGCACAGCTGAACGTCCCACTTAAGCTTTCACATCAAAATGATAATCATAACTAATGAGGCTTTAGATGCGGGGGGAGGAGAGCTTGTTTGAAACTCCTGGGAGGCCCGGCGCTTGGTGTATTAGCAAACCAACGCTTCACTGAAGCAGGTAATAAATTGGCCTGCGACCACAAGCAGCCATAATCATAACAGGAAAACTTGCATTGTGGGAACCAGCCATGACTATTTATATCATAATCACATGTTTGTAAGATTTGGAGTAAACAGCGAATTAGCCGTAATCTCCGGGAAAGGAACGCACTAAGTGGCTGTCGGGGTCCGACTTTAAGCGAGATTTACTGTATGCGATTAGGCTTATCTTTAATGTCTGCCGTGACTTGCGTCTCGAAAATGTATGTAAAATGACTCAGAAGGGGGCTTCCTCCCAAACAAGGCTAAATTATGTGATTTAAACCCCCAAGACCTGATGACTAACGGTGAGTTAGGCTGTAGCAATGCCTTAGCCACTTTAGAAGCCAGTTATTGCTTTGTTTTCCAACACAGAGAAAAGAGCTTGATTTGAGGAGAGTGGGCAAAGAGAAAAAAAAGACAATCGACTGCTAAACCCCTCCATGCATCCCCTTCTAACTGAAGTCATCATGTGTAATCATATTAGATTAGTCACATTATAATGTCTGAAGGGAAAACGTACAGGCTGTAAAACTAGTCAGATTTACATAAATTCAGTAGTCAGAATTTAGTCCCTTGGTAAGTAAAGCTTTTGAAATGTTGGTTATAAGAACCAAGTTGAAGAACACAGGTTTGGGTGCTTGAGTTCAAAAGTCCCTGTAGAGAAGTAACGCCAATAGACTAGACTCTCTAGAGCAGGTAAACCTATGATGAACCTACTGGCGCTGTGCTGCCTAATGCCAGGAGTGGGCTAGAGGGGTATGAAGTCCCTCAGCATTCAGCTGTGGAGCAGTGGAACTACTGTGTTCTCTGGAATGATGGATGATTCTCCATCTGATACTTCTGGGATGCGTGTGGGAGTTGGGGTTGAGGTGGTACACTAAATCTACGACAGGCTGTAATTATAATATGTATAAAAAAACTAGCTATGCGCCTCATTTCTTTAAGATGAAGTAAGAGATACTAAACAGGAAGAGATTTACACAACAAAACAAAACGGCAGGGAAAAATTTCCCTTTTATTTTGATGGCAAAATACCAAATTACCACGTAGCATACTTTAGCCTCACTCCATGTACCTAAAGGGCTCAGACAGCTAAAAAGCTGGCTAACTCAGCACATGTGTATAGGGCATAAGCTGCTTCTATTGCTAATGCTAATGTATACTTAATGTGTCTCTATGTGGATTCTACTAGTATTCCAGTAGCGCTAAGCTAACGACAGTTCCACAAATAGTTCTGGCCGTTATAGACTGAATACAATCAATAATTGTTAAAATAATAGTATTAAGAAAAAGCACATATGACCTTATATTTGACCTTGTGTGTAGCAGTTTTAGTAGTGGTGTAATATAATCGAACCAACGGCATTTGGGCAATTTCAACCGTTTTCATTACAACCAAAATGTAACGAAGAAATACGAGTGTAACTAAAGTACTTAGTTGTTTTGCAGTAAAATGATCTAAAGATAACTTGTAACATTTCGTAACCAAAACAAAAAGTTTGTGTAAGGTTTGATTTTGCTGGTTCTTCATTCCGAAGCAGCCCATCCCTCCTTCTCCAAAGCGTCTACTTTCACTCTGACCAAGCTGTGGCCTTCCTGAATCCATTATTATTTATGACCGAGGGCATTATGACCAGTCACTTGGAACCAGACAGGTCCTGCACTGCTTGTGGGCTTTGAATAAAGCTATTGGGCATGAGGTAATGGGATTCTGGGAAATGTATGCAGAAGTGCCACTCTAAGCAAAGACTTGATGAACCTTTGTCTTGTCAACACTTTTTCTTGAGCAGTGACGCTGCTGATGTGTGCATTACTGATGTACATTTTTGCTCCACTGTTAGTTTGTTGCAGCACTTGGTGCTAATGCGCCGGCCGTGACATCTCAGCACATCCAGATCAGTATCACATGCAATCTTCTGTTACTTACTTCATATTATTTTGTATCTGCGTGATTGTTGTTATTACTACTAACTTAGGGAGTTTGTAGTTAGTAGAATCCTGCTCTGAAATCAAGCGAATTCATCGAAAACTTCATAGAGTCCCACTTTGCTGCAGTAATAGCCTCTACTCTTCTGGAAAGGCTTTACACTAGATGTGACGAGGGTTTGATTGCATTCAGCTACAAGAGCATTAGTAAGGTCGGGTATAGATGTTGGATGATTAGTTCTGGATCACGAAAGCCATTCCAGCTCATCCAGATCAGGTACTGGATAGAGCTCAATTTCAGAGCTGGAACACATCCAAAAGGTTTGAGTTGTCAAGCTTTCACTAAAGAACCATGGAAGAACATAAAAAATGACTTCTTGTGGTAACGAGCAGGTTTAATTCAACTCAACATGTTCAAAACAACACCATAGCGCCCACCTGAAATACCATGGCAACCACCTAGTAGAAAACCCTAGGTTTCACTATACTGACCACAGAGCTGTGCAGCCATGCAGACTTTCCTTAACATACCATGAATACCATGACCACCACCTAGCAACACCATAGCACCCACCTGAAATACCATGGCAACCACCTAGTAGAAAACCCTGGGTTTCACCCTAGTGATCACAAAGCTGTGCAGCAATGCAGACTTTCCTTGAGATACCATGAATACCATGACCACCACCTAGCAACACCATAGCACCCACTTAAAATACCATGGCAACCACCTAGTAGAAAACCCTAGGTTTCACTATACTGACCACAGAGCTGTGCAGCAATGCAGACTTTCCTTGAGATACCATGAATACCATGACCACCACCTAGCAACACCATAGCACTCACCTGGAATACTATAGCAACCAATTAGCAATACCATAGCACCCACTTGAAATACCATGGCAACCACCGAGTAGAAAACCCTAGATGTCACCCTAGTGATCACATAGCTTTGCAACAATGCAGGCTTTCCTTGACATACCATGAATACCATGACCACCACCTAGTGACACCACAGCATCCACTTAAAATACCATGGCAACAACCTAGAAGAAAACCCTAGGTTTCACCCTAGTGATCACATAGCTGTGCATCAATGCAGACTTTCCTGTACCTTTACCACGCTACAGCGCAGAAACACACCACACACACAAACACACTTCATGTAGTTTGCAGCATCATCTCTCCCACAGCACACACCACTTTGATCACACTCACAGCAGGCAACAAGTGTGTGGCGCGCCATGGCCTGAGGCAACCCGGAGGGGTGTGTACCAGCATGGCCTGATTTAACCCCCCCACAGCCCTCTCTGCGGCGGCTTTTCCAAATGGGAAAACACATTAAACGCATATAGCAACAGTGACGGCTCTAACGTGTAAGAACAGAGTGCGCCTCTGCGCACAATTACACAATTACATGGACACACACACACAGTCAGGGTTTTCCTGAAGTTTGTCTGGTGGGTAGCGCTAGGCATTGTGGGCCAGTGGAGGGACGGACTACAACAATAAGTATCGCAGGCTTAAAGCGGCTGTTCGGGGAATACGCAAATCGCTAAATACACACTAACAAAGGTTTATTTAACTGAATTTAGCCAATCAGCCAACTCACATTTTTAATTAAGTTCTCAGTGAGGTCAACAATACAGTAAAAATTAAGCTTTCTCAAAAACAACATGCTTAGACGCTCAAACTGCTTCATATGTCCCACATGCAAGCTCAGCCTCCCCCTGTCACAGCACTGAGGCATTACTAGAACTTTAACTTAGCTCCACTTCCTGTTCTTGACAAGCAGACAGTTAGACAGGTGGGTCACTCTGAAACTGCAAAACTACACCATATAAAACAAACTGTTTTAAATGAATTTGCTTTCTTGTTCTTTCTTCAGTACATAAATGCACATAGCTTTACAGCTCTTGGGTGGCGCAACTGTCTAACTTGGCATGGCAATCACCAGGTTTGAAAACTGAGCATGCCACAGTGGTCCATGGTAAGGTGGCTGAGAGTAGCCTCAGCATACTGGAGGCCTCATCATATTGTCAGTCTAAGTGAGATGTAGAACTAAAACACTTTGTGTTAAAATGGGATTACTTCCTAAATAGAAATTTGTATGTAATATATGTATTACAAATGTGATTAAAAATCTGGATAAAAAATGTTTTTGACAAGTAATTTTTATTTAAATGCGAAATTTGATAAGAAAGTACATATAGTACCAGATATTTTAATAAATATATTTGTTGGAAAATAAATTACACATTTGTTTTTAAATTGGTAATTTCTTGATTAAAGATTTTATTAGGCATTGGTACTTAAATACAGAATTTCTTGATTTATAGTCTTTACTAGAAGTTTTAGCCTGTTTTAGTTTGCAATTTTGTCAATTTTTATTGATGGCAGTGATCAACATGCATTTGGACACAGCCTGAAGTTAAAAATACTTTGCCATATATATAAAATTATATATTTCTTCTTTGAATGCAATAGATATTGCACTTTTTTGTAGTACATTTATACTGTTACAATGTAGGCAGAATACAGACAGTTTCAGTCTGAATGAGTGAACATAGACTGAGCAGTTTCAGATTTACATCTCATTTTTTATGAAAGAGGGGGGTTTCTATTACTAAAACTGACACTGAAATCTGTCTGCGTTGTTGCACCACTGAAAATTCCATTTCTCCATTTGTACAACAAGCCTTTTTCAAAGCGCATCATCCAACAACAAAGTATATAAGCTTTGATCAGCATGTTGACACATGTAAAAATGAGCATTTGTGTTTGCTCTATCATCTGCAGTGCTTGGCCCCCGCATTTCCAGGAATGGGTGAATCACTAAGGAAATGACCCCAGCCCCCGTTTCACTTTGACCACCAGCATTCTTTTGCTACGTTTATAGACCTATGGCTGACACAAAGCTTTCATAATGCTTCTCATACCACAACTTTGCTCATTTACAGTTGCTGAAAGCTTTACATGGAATGCTTAACATGCCCTTCACTTTAAAGGCCTCTAAGCCTGT
Source organism: Salminus brasiliensis (assembly GCF_030463535.1). Lineage (NCBI taxonomy): Eukaryota > Metazoa > Chordata > Actinopteri > Characiformes > Bryconidae > Salminus > Salminus brasiliensis. The sequence continues at coordinate 28,942,655 of NC_132900.1, forward strand.
AATGTACTAGGCTTTAAATGATTAGTGTGAAGCAATAAAACTACACATCGAATGTATTACTTGACATTTATTTGATTGTTACTCGAGTTCCCTTTCATATAAAAGATATATTAGAATATATATTTAAATATTCATAAAAATAAAAGATAAAGAAACATATCTTCAGTGCTTCTTACAGTATTATCCATTACTGCTGTAAACGAGGCCATGGAATGTAAACACTGTCACTGGAGTGACACAGGCAGAACATATATGATGGTCCACCCAAATGTAAATATAGTCAGCTCTACAGGCAGACCAACCCATTTAAAAGAAAAATGTCCCCCATTAGAGACCTGAGTAAACAGTCATAGGAAGAGTGTGAAACTCTGCTCATAATCCGCAGCTGTGCTCCTCTTGTCAAGGCAACATGAGAATTTCTTGATTAGAAATTTGATTAGAAATTTAGATTTAAATGTAGGATTTTTTTGATTGCAATCGAAATATTACATTTTCATTTCTGTATTAGAAATATATAAGAAATTAATATTAAAAAGTAATGTGGGTTGAAATGGGGAAACTTGTAAGTTCTCGAGGAAACTGAATTTTTGAGTAGAAATTAAATTTTTTATTTAAGATATATTTAATACAAAAATGATTCGAAATTTGACTAGAAAACATGAATAACCATGAGGATTTTTTTTATTTCTAGAAATGTCACCATAAATGTGTATTCACTTTGAATATAATTTCAGATTTATTTATTATACATTTAAGGAAAGATATTTATAAAAAAATTAATTTCATGCTTAGAAATATTAGTAGAAATCTGGATTAAAATGTGGAATTTAAATCAATCAAAGATTTCAGTAGGAATCTTGAGTATAAATTTGATTTTATGCAATTTGGATTAAAATAAAGAATTTCTTTGTGTAGAAATTGGGTTAGAAAATTGAATTTGCATTGGAGTATTTATTGTGTAGCGATATAAATCTAATTTCACATATCTATTTCTTGATCATGGGTTTAAATTAAGAATTTCTTCAACAGTAATTTGATTAGAGATATAACTGACTGGAATTCTGATTGTTAGTTCAGAACAAGAGTGTTAGAGTAGGGACAAAAAAAAAATGACCAAATGAAAAAGAAGCCCGTTATCCAACCTGATTACCTTCCCTCTTTTGTGGCTGACATCAAGGCTTGGTGGGAGAGAGTAGTGTTAGTAGAAAATGTGAAAAATAAAATGAGCAAAGAGCACTCCTGAGCACTAAAGCAGCCGCGATTAAAAATAAAGGCTCGCACTGTGGTAGTGGCTCTAAATGAATTACCTGGAGATTGCATGTTGCGCTGCTTTCGCAGGGGTATTCAATTTTAATTAGTGTTTTGCAGACATCTTTTATCAGACTGTCACTAACCTTCTCCCTCTCAGCCAAGATCCCTCGCTCACTCTGCCTCACTCACTCGCTCATTTTCTCCCTCAAATGGAGTGATGGGACTCCACTTTTACCCTCTGTTTTGACATTGCATAGCTTTTTTTTTCTTTCACAGTGCAGTGCTACATCCTAAAACCTTCCACAGTAGTATTAAGTCTGTACAGAAATTAGCTATTTGTATCTTTGTAAAAAAAAAGTATACTTAACTTTAACAGATACTTAGCATGTATTTGTAAAAAGAAATATTTATATTAGATATATAGATAAACAGTAGGTATGCTATTATGCATACTGGTGGGGATAGGTGGACATTTAGCAAAGAAAGAAGGTCAGCCACAGCACACAATGATCTGTACATAAATCTAAGTGATCGTTCTTATAGATACTGCAATTTTGTAGCTGGAATCCCCCCCCACACACACACACACACACTTCTCAAGTTCTGAGATATTTCTTAGTCGTCTTGCTGCTCTGCTTGTTTAAGGTCTATTCGCATATTTCATAAGACGTTTAGGTCACGGGACTGTTAGCACGATTCTAAGAGCTGCAGTTTGTGACTCTTCAGGAAGTCCGGGGAGGTTTTGAGGTACGTTTTGGACCGCAGAACCATTAGAAATGATCTTTCCAGCTTCAGCCTACTTACAGATGGTTACATCCAGGATTTGGTGATATTTTGTCAAATCCATTCCATTCCTTTCCAACTGTGGCCAGAACGAGCCAACGTCACTCCAAATGTACCTTTGCTAATTGTGGCCATAGTTCTACTGTGACTTTATCAGTCCACAGCACTTCTTTACGAACCTCCTCTGGCTTCTCTAGATGTTCTGTGGCATACTTCAGACGTTGAGGTCACAGTTAAGGTTTCCCTCTTTTGACTTTAATGAAGATTATGTTGGTGCAAGCAACACTGCACTGCAGAGGAACAGGGCACCACTGTTCTTGGTCGTTATAAAGAAGATCTGATTTGCTTGTCTTAGCAGCATATGAGCAGTTCTCTCTGACAGTGTTCTTGGTCTTCCAGCTCTCTTCTTGACCTCCACAGTTCCTCTGAACTGCCATTTCTTAATGACCGTCATCCAGTGACGTATCACTCGAATCATCTGAATGATTTAACTGTATCATGACTTCATTACTTTTTTTATTTATATGTGAATGACATTCAAGAACACTTCACCTCATGTCTCCAGTCTGGCTGAAGGGCTTAACCCCCAGCCCTTTAACTTCTCCACCCCACACACTCACACACATACACACACACACACACACATACACCACCCTTCTCCATTGTTAGTCACCTTGTTTACTGGCCGAAGCAGACCTGCCGTACTGGACATCATGTGAAACCACAAACGACAGGATGCAATAAGGTGGAGAATAGCAGCAATCTGAGGAAAGTTCTCCAGTCGCCCGCACTCCCTAACTCTCTGTCTTCTTATCCCGGGCAGAAAATAAAAAAATCAATACGGGCTCACAGGGCTTGATAAAAGCAGCGGACAGGGAGAGCGGCCGCGCTGGATATAGTAAATTAAAGTGATCAAAATTTTCCAGTCGACTCAGCCCACAGCCTACATAAACTAACAACCCTGTCTCCACAACTGCCCGTCATCCCCTCTCTCTCTCTTTCTCGCTCGCTCTCTATTTCAATCTTCTCTCACCCTACACCTCAATTGCTCACTCTCCTACTTATATTACCCCCCTATGTTTTTATTTTATAATTTTTTTTTTTGTGTTTGCTTCTTGCACACTTTGAAAGTTCCCACTTACTTTAAATAAGGTCATGTCAGCTGGCCCTGGCCAGAGGGAATTCAATCCGCTCTGCTTGGCCTTAATTCATACTGTGCGCTGTATTTAAAGCAGTGTCCCGTTGAACTGTACAGCGGATTCAGATGAAGTATGCTTGTGCGTTTAAACTGTTCAATGCGGTCTTGATTAGTCCTGATAAACACATTAAATATATAGCATATTTAATAATATTTTTGTATGGCATTTAAGTGCTGGTCAAGACAATTTTTTTAACAGTTCACAATTTAAACAATCCAACTAAATATAATTATTTTCCAATTTTCCAACATTCCTCTTCAAATTGATTGATTTTGCAGAATAAAACCAGTCATCATTCATGTTTACATGATCATTTGGCTGTTTTCCATGTTCTCTTTATCCCTCTCAACTAAATAAGAAGTTCTTGTTACTGTGACTTTAAGATTCTGAAACATGTAAATGAGCTATGTTCGGATTGGCTGCTCTATATTGTGCCAAATTCAAAAATAAGTCCCCAGTGTAAATGTGTGTGTGGGGGTATAAATGTAAATGAGATGTTTTTTTGTGACATCACAAAAGCAATAGGCTCTTTTTGCAGCTTTAAAACTGAAACTTTACCATGTTGACTTAATACATCAGACACTATTTCTAATTAAACTCCTAACAATGAACCTTTTAATGAACCGTCAATAACCTCTACTACACCTGTATGTGGGTTCACACCATGATCCATCACCTCACATCATACCCAGTAGTTTTCAGCAAATAACTTCCAACAGCAAATCATATAGTCATTTTAAGTTAAGCTTTAAATGGCTTAAATTTACAATCAAACCCAGCTTGTGTTCTTAGAAAAAAGAAAGAAAGACAACAACAAAGCCAGAGAAGTCTTAAAATACAATTACTCAATTACAGTAATGCAGGAGACAGCTGACTCATCAGCGCGATGGGACGTGCCATGTGAGGTCGCCTGGCGCATACTCCCGATATCACTTAGCCAGGATTATCGGAGGGATTGTCAAATGAGATTACTTCCTGGTGTGAGGTAGGATTACATGCAACTGATGTTTCCACCATGAGTGAGTCGCATGAAGCTGACGGGATTACATGTTGGCTGTCTGGCTTGTTTGACTCTGTGAATTATCTTCAGGAATGCTTTAGGGCCTATTTTGCTTAAAAGTGCTTGGACCCCTTACATTGCCTGTTTATCATTTGATTGTTAATTGTAAAATATTAATCAGCCAAGACACAATTGGTATTCAAAGTTAATTTCTTGAGCTTCATTCTGGAGCTTTGAGGCTAATGTACCTAACAAGTAATGGAAATTTTAGCCTGCTAGTTAGCAGTTAGCACAGTGCATTGCACATTTGCCACATTTGATACTTGGCCAGACTATTGCAATGCAAAAAAGTGATGTCTTAGCAAGTGAAATCTTCTTAAATATAGTCTAAACAGCAGATATGCCTTACTTTTATATTGTTGTAAAAATCTTTGTATAAATAAGTTAAAAGTTATTACTAAGCTATTTAATTTAGAAATACGTTAAATAACAGTAACACTTTCTACTAGCAGATAATATAGCTTGTTTCAATAATTATTTCTTGACAAAAGCTCAGTTATCTGTTATTACTTGACGCAAACTGTCTCTAAGCAAACTTAGAGCCAATATAATGACAATTTCATTAGATACAATCCTGTAAACAAGTAAAAATACATTACAAACAAATTAAAGTTTTAAATATTACTATAAGAATCTTAAAATGATAAACATGAACTATTTCGACTACACAGACTAAGCCATTTTTTTGTAGTGTACTTTAAGAGCTAAAGGACCACTTTGAAGTTGGACGGCCAGGAGATATGTTCTAACCAGCAACTCTGGACCACAGACATGCAGCTGGTGGATAGGGGGCTGTGGGACGCCTTTGGTAGTCTGACCTTCCCCAGGTGGGTGACAGGGTCCTAGGGGTGGAGAGTGGGCACCAGACGAGGGGGAATGCCTGGTCAACATGCACCAACCGTGACCTAATAGCCAGCTGACCTCCACGAGGTCAGACAGCACACAGCCTTGAGAGGCTTAGAGCAGCCCTCTGCTGCAACACTTAACATAGTAGCCGTTGCACGCTACCACACACACAGACAGGGAGAGAGACCCCCACAGGCCCTCGACACTTAGCATTGACTTTTTACTCCCACACCTCTGTTCGCCGCAAAGGAAAACAGAGATGAGAGAGAGAGAAAGAAGAAAAAAAACACCAATATTTTTGCTGTTTAAATGGTTTCAATTGATCCTTTAAATGGCCAGGGATGACACTAAATATGCAATCTATAATAACTCAAACTGCTGATCAATACGCCGCAATATGATAATGACAGCTTAGTTTCACATGTGGAGCCGCTGCTACACTTCCCTCTTTCTTTCCCTTCTTTCTTCACATTTCTCCTTTAATGGTCTGATAAATCTCTTGCCTTCTCTTCACCTGTTTGCATATAAACCTATATCCATTCCTGTCATATTCTATTTAATTCTATTCTATAATGAAATGTTCTGATTCTGTCTTATCCCGATGTCAAATTCTTATTCTGATACATTAAGTTCGATTGTATTCTATTCTGTTCTATTCTAATACTAATTTCTGCCCCTATTCTATTCTATTCTTATACAATCAGCTCTATTCTATTCCAAAATGGCAACTTCTATTCTACCCTATTCTGACACATTGAGTTCTATTCCATTCCATTCTGATATTAATTTCTGATCTAGTCTAATATATCCTATTCTATTCTAGTACGCTCAGCTCTATTCTATTCCTCTATTCTATTCCTGTTCTAGATATACACAACTTTATTCTATTCTGATGTTCACTTTTATTATGAATTATCTTATTCCGTTTAGTTCTATTTTGTTTTCTGATCTGTTTAAATTCTGTGCAATTCTATGCTTCATCCAATTTAATGATATTCTGACATGTTCAGCTCTTTTCTACTTAATTTTATTTTATTGCATCATTCTCTGATATGTGGTGTTTTGTTCTATTTAATTCTATTCTGATATATTCAGTTCCATTTTACTCTTTGTTATAAATATTATACTTTATTTCAATGTATTCTAATATGCCCATGTCTGTTTCATTCTATTAATTATTATATTATTCTATTTTGAAATATCTAGTTCTATTCTATTCTATTGAACTTCACTGGTGTGACCTAATTAAGTTACAGTGCACACACAAACTTCACATAACACTAGAAAAGTAAACTAAACTTCTCTATCTTATTCCATTTTAGTCTAATTTTAGTCTAATTTATTCTATTATATTCTATTATTTTATGATGTGATTCCTATTCAAAGCACAAACTTAATAATCAGAACTGTAATAATTTAGTTATTTTGGCTGACAATTCCATATGACTGCCTGATCTTGGGATTTTAATGACACATTAGTTCAGATACACAAACATTTCCTAACATCATAATGACATTTTTCTACGTCACATCACGTCAATCATCAATTTTTTTTTTTACATTATTGATTTGAATCAGTTTTCACACCTCTGTGTTTTGTTGGAAATGCTTCACTGCATTTCCTCCTCACAGAGCCTGGGTAATACCCTAATCTCATTACATTTTAGAAATCTGAAGGCAGGGCATGGGGGTGGGGTTTGGGGACACCACACCAACAGTGTCCTTTAGGTCCAGTGTTCTTCAGTGTGCAATGCACTTCTATATTGATCTCTTTCTCAAGCAAAAGGATTGCAATTGCATATGCCAGTCTTGGCAATCCAATTGTATAACAGTTGGTAGTCGTATGTTTAAGTAGTGATTTAACCGTTAAAACCTTAATAAAGATTATACTGCAATCCTCCTCCGAATAAGAGGCATGGGGCCTAAATGTAATAACTAAAGGTGGCATTTTAAAGTAATTTGCTTCAGTGTGTGCTCTAGGACATGTGGGGATGGAAAATTGATAGTAAAAGGCTTTTAATATTTGAAATGAACTGAAATGACCATGTATTGAAATGATGAATGATGTGCTCTAAAATAATACAGAGCTTTGAAAGGCTGATTATCTAATAAAGCATTCTGTAAGGAGTGCAGTAGGTCATTCTCAGGAATGTGTGCCCTTTCTATAGACAAAAAACACTAATTTCTATCACATTACAAATGTAACGGAGTGGAATGTGACAGGGTTGGTGATTTTGTGCTAAAATTGCTAATACATTTCTATAATAGTAGCATAGAATACTATTTAGTAGTTAGTAGTTATTTTTTTCATATCAGACCTTTCTGTGATTGACACTATGCCAAATATTTTAATGTGAAAATTTGTTCACTAAGATTTAAACTAGCTAACAGATAACATTTTGTTAAACAAAATTTGTTAAATAAGTGAATTTTACTGTTAATAAACTATAATTCGCAATGTTTTATTATTTGTTTGTACCTTTAATAGTGTACTTAATGCTGATCAGTCAATGGGAACATGTAAAAAAATACTGACTTGAACAGATGTTTTAAATATTTATATTATTTATTTGTTTTCGTTGTCGTTAGCATTACATCCTAACGACACGTTCACTCATTGTGTAATGTGAGTGTTTTATTTTAGCGATTTTGTAATTGAACTAATTGATAATATTAACAATACGTCTACAGAGACTTAAAAGGGAATAAAATCCTGAGAATTGCTCTAGTGTGTGAGGCCAAATATGGCGTGTGTGGGTGGGTGGGAGGATATTCCAAAGAAATACCAAACTGGATACTCTCTCTCTCTCTCTCTCTCTCTCTCTCTGTGACTCTTGTGCGTTTAATCACATCCCACCACCAGACTGATCACTGACAGATATGAGGCGCGACCTTAGCATGCTAACACTCCTTTTTATCCCTTTATTTATTTCCCCCTTCCTCTTTTATCAGGGATAATATTTCTTCTCTGTTAAGGTGCCCTCTGCTCACCCTCACATGCATTAATTCAAAATCTAAATACTAAATATTGATTGATACGTTATCAGTGCATAGCAGTTGGTACGGGGCTTATTGATCCGGCCAATGATTTATGATCATATTTAAGAAAAATCATTTCATGTGATTATACGAGGTAATGGGCTTTTAGTGGGGGTTGTAATTCTTCTTTTTTTTGCGTATCAGCTTCTGAGAGAGCTGTGACTGCAGCGATCCCTCACGCCGCTGTTAAGAGTTCGCCGTAATGCCGTACGGCATTGTGGGCGCACCTGCACAGCTTCGGCTGCTCTAAAGCCGGTGTAAGCTAAGGATCTGGGCCGTGTCACCCAAAAGAATGGCCGCTTAGATTGCCTCTTTAATCACAACAAAGATTAACAGACGCTATGAGAGCAGTTATTAGCAAAGCATCTTGCCTTCATCAAATCAATAAGTTGATGTGTAATCAGGGCTGGAGAGCAATGCTGGGATGCTTTCCCAGTGAAAGATCCTGGCAATCAGAAGCTACCGGGCGGCAATTACCTCTCAGCAAAAGAGGTGCTCTACCTCGACGGGCTGGCATGGGGCCAAACATACACACAGACAAACACACACACACACACACACACACACACACAGAGTAACACGTTACCTCACAAGACATAGCTGATCAAACACATCCGCTATGATGTCTATTCACCTTTCTGCAAACAGTGCCCACATTTATTAGTGTTATAGCCAGGATTTATCCTCATGATTGAGCTATCACAGTCCTTTCAACTTTCAGTGACATATTAACTGAACTTTACTTTAAAATCGAGGTTTATTATTAATTTTATAAGGTTATTAATATTATTTATCACTCTTGTCCCTTAATACAAACACAAACGAGCATAAGATCTACTATTAATTATTTGTAATATCCAAATTATATTACACCCTTAAAGTTTAAAGTGTTTAAGGAGCCACACAAATGATCAAAATAAATATATTAAATATAAAAAACACAGTTTACTGTCTTGTAGCAATCAATAATTCCTGTGCAGTATTCTAAAGGAACTCAAGTGTGGATATTCATTGACCTTAAATGGACTGAATTTTATACAGTAAAACAATTATTTGTTTATTTGTTTTATTAACATTAAGAAAATAATGGATTCTTACAGTAAATACATACAGTACATAACAGTGCTCCCAAGAAATGCAATGAAATGCAGATAGTGCTCTTTCTCTCTCTCTCTCTAACACACACACACACAGCTGGCTCAGCAGTGGCGTAGACAACCCCGCGACCCGCGCCTCCAGACACGAATTCAACAAGTTGAGGAACGTGAAAGCTCCTTATGCAAACGGGCGTCTGCCTTTCGCCAACCTGCCGTTCAGTTTTATCATTTTAATAAGCCTTCTGATTCATACACGCCATCTCCCCTTAATTGTTCAGAGCTCATTATCATGTAAATTCTTTTTTTTTCAGGTCTTTTTGGAGCACAGCAACACAGAGGCTACAGCTTTTTATTGGGTTTTGTTTTCCATGCACTTTTTCTTTTTTTGTAGTTATTGCGTGGTGCAGACATGAATTCAGACACATTCGAATAGATATTTGCAAAAATTTCCATATTCAAAACAACCCCCTGACAACCCTCCCCCCCCTTTGTGTTGCAGGGATTTGTGAGAAACCCGAATGCACTGACATAATTGCTTTTATATGAAATCTTAATAAATAGCGCATATTTTTATATGTTTTTTATAAAGAGAATTCTGAAAAATACAATAGTACAATTATGTTAATGTGTTTACAATTTCATACTGCAATGATGTCATGTTTAATTACAGAAAAAATAACTCATATTGTGCAGGATTTGGAGAACACAGAACAGATAGAGACAGAGGGACAGAGAGAACGAAAGAGGCAGGTATGCAAATATGCACTCACCCAGATTAAGCAAGGCAAATGGTGCCAAAACAATGACAGGACGAGGTAACTGATGCTGTTTAAAAATGCAAAGGCCTCTATTGAGCAGCCCTATGTGGTCCAGATATCAGTAGCCAGAGGAGAGGTGGAGTGTATTAGCCCACTTTACCATCCATACAGTCATCATCAACTTGCTGCTTCTGACCCTGCAGAACAGTCACATAAAAATAAGCAAAAATAAATTAATGCAATTTCAAATGTGGCTCATATTTATATAAAATGTGGCTCATATTTATGATCTGGTCTTGTTTTTGTACTTTGCTCTTTATATAAACATAGCATATAGTAGACTGTAATTGCAAAATCTATTACATTTATATAGTATTGTGTAATAATTCCATAATACTTAACACCACTTTTTCACTGTATTGGTGTAAACTTGTTTTGTGGTTATATATGATGTGTACTATCGTATAATTAACTGTAGTAACTTTAAAGGTCCTGTATCAAGGAAAACCATTTTTTGTTTGTTTTATTTTTAATTAAACAATAAAAAAAACTGAAAAACAGCACACGCACGCACACACTTATAATATATATTATAAATATAATATATCCTATTATACTTACGTATACAAATTTACATTTAAGTGTTTAAAAAAACTTCTGAAAAAGTGTTTTATAAAAGGGACCACAAAATATTAAGTATACACATAACATAAAAAAAATTGAAATGTCAAAGATATTCAAGAAAGTGCTTGGCCCCCAATAGTTTAAGAGATTAAAGCCTTTGCTTTTGACATCTGGCTAGACTTGCTAGCAGTCTTATGGCCTGAACTGAGCTGACCCCTAAAGATCCTGTGTGTCAAACACATCCATAAAGCACAGATGCATAACTAGCTGTGAACATATACAGTGTCACTTGTTGAGGATCTAACGACTGTTCAGGCCGAGGGACTCCAATGAGCTTAAGCACCATCAGTCATGCTTTAGGCTCCGCTCGCTCTTCCTAGAAAAGGCATTACATATGCAGCTGACCCAGGCTCCAATCCGTGATAAAGCCTCGCTAACAGCAAACCTGATCTCAAGCAGTGATCTCTCACACACACACACACACTTGCTGGCACGCATACACACACACATGGCATCTGCATATGCAGACCAGACTACCAGACTACCAGACTGTGCACTGGTGACTGATCTCTTCCCTTACACAAAAAGTAAAAACTGCTCGCAGCACCAGCTACAGAAGGGAAATTCCACTGATTCTTTTTTAAATTTCATAATTTAATTTCATAACTTCATAATTTAATTGCTGAGACGTAAAAGAAGTAGTTTGGTGTGAAACGGTTTATTACTGAGAAACCTACCGATCTCTTTACAGTGGTAGTGAATGAAACCATGGTTCGCCATGACTTCAACAAAATTACAGCCATTTTAGTTACGATCTGAAACGATCTGAAATCTTTTCTGAGTGTTTTTTGTTATATACACTCAGTTTACGTTCATCATGTTTATGATGATTTAATAGTGAAAAATCTGAAAAAACATTTGTCATTCAACACCTTTTGCTTACATCTGAATCATTTAATTATGCAGAAATTTGTAAGAAATTGACAAATTGGTGGATTTGTCCTTCAAGGTGGTGCATCATCAGAGTTGATTTTGTATCGTTAGTAATTTAATTTTAATTTAATGTAATTTTATTGTTTTATTATTTTATTTTTTATAAAAATTCTGATTTTTTATTTTATTTTTTAGTGTATTTTTTATTATTACATTATATTTAATAATGTAATTTTTTCTGGCAAAAATGAAAAATCATTGCAATAAGATTAATTAAGAAATCTGTGTTTCTTAATGTCTATATCCCACTACTGTGCACAAATACATCTATCTATCTATCACTATATATATACAAAATAGCTGCTTTGCACAGTGCAACATTGCAGTAGCCTACTAAAATAAATAATATACTATTTTTGAAACTTGATTTTTAAAACACTTGATTGTAATCATTTTGTGATGAATGGTCCAATAACAAATTGACTGAAATCTTAATACCTTATAGTGAAGAACATCTTTCTTTCTGCTGTCATAGTTAGCTGTTGAGAGGTGCACACTATGCAATATGCACTTCTTTAGGCTGTGTTTGTGTTGGTGTGTGATGTCTGAATGAGCTGATAAGGTGATAGCAGGAGAGATAGAGCGAGAGAGTGTTTCTGCATATCCTCTTTTGCGCTTCCAAGAAGCATCACGAACGTCACTGGCTTTGTCACATTAGACTAAAGCGGATCTGCATGAAATCCTCATGAGCAATTAGAGCGGCCTCGGCCTACAGGTATGAGCACTTCCTTGATCATTCCGTCACTTCGTGACATCACAGCAGCAGCAGCATGCTTGTCCTCTTTCACTGAGTGGCATGAGATATTAGCGGGTGCGCCAACAATCACTAATTAGTGTGGAAGGCTATACTGTACAGCACTGTATAATACAGGCACATATGCATCAGTATGCTGACAGAAGTCGAATACTGCTGTTTCACACTGACAACCCGGGATGTTATCAGTCAGATCAGATTCTTTCACTGGTAGGACTAAAAATGTTCCGCCATTGTATCATTCAAACATGGAGCTCTTAAAGCTAAAATAGCTAAAATAGCTGCCAAACACTGGATCTCTGAAAACATACGGTCAAAATCGTAATTTATTCACTTCATAAACATGTTTAAAAGTTGACAAGCTACATAAATACACTTCCTTAAAAAAAAGCAAGTAATAAAACAGCGTGGTTAAACCTTTTTCAGACATTTAAGCTATAAACTGGAATGTTATCATCCGCATAACATCCTGTTTGGTTGCTCTGGGCGTGTATTTACGTCTAAAAACATCTAAAAGCAGTATCTGTTAGCAGTGTTAGCATAGCAGCAGCCGTTCTGAACTTAAGAAGCAGACACCAAACATGATACATCAACATGATAGGCTGACTGACTGCATCTGGGTCAGTGATCAATCAAAATTGAGCGTCAGAAGGTGTTATTGTGAACAGCAAAACATACACCATGTGTCCAAATGTTTGTGGACAGTAGTAAAATACTACTATGTAACATATCCGCTGCTTTCCGAAGAAGAGGACCTGCAGCTGTGGTTGAAGATGCTAAATTAAAAAAAAAAACTCCACCCAAACGTTCATACGTCTGCTCTTGGATATGTCATATGGTGCTCCACAGCACTCCAATCGTTTTTGTTGTTGAGTTTGTAACGCTGCTGTTGTTCAAGCATCCAATTATTGTGACACTCTCCCACTGAGCATGGTATACTAATCACTGTGGATGTTTATGATTGCTGTGGTTATAATCTATCTCAAGGGATCCACTGTAGCACCGGATGTTCTTACGCAAAGTAAACAAAGATGGCCGCCCCCACTGTTCAATGGAAAATAAGGTGATTAGAGAATAACGTCTAGTATTATTACGCTGCTAACCGCACTATGCTCTCAGTACCACCTCTGTCCACATTCAGAGATCTCTCAGCTTGATCTCTCAGAAATGTCCTATAGGGGTGGCTCAAATTACACTTCCCGACTGCACGGAGAGCCCCGGAGCAACAAATGCCCAATCTCACATAAAGCTGCTTTAAAAATGAACACAGTGTAGTTCAGGACTAGGCCTAATATATGCCTGGGAAACCCATCATCTAGAGCCTAACAGGGCTACAGCAGATGTACTGTAATTTACACTACATTCATGTAAATGTAGTTTTAAACTTAGTGTTAATTTAATGCAAATCAACAAAAAAACTGTTGATTTGCATGAAACATATATTGAAAAGCTGCTGTCCTCAAATGTTTGACACCCCGTGAACACACACACACAAACACACGCACACATACACTCATACACTCTTGCACAACTAGTCAATCACTTTCATGATCTCTCCGTTCACTTATTTTCCTTGGCGTTGGCCACCTACGGCATGATGAAACCCATTCTGACGTGCCGGGTTGTCGACCTTTTTAAAGGAGTTTGACACGCTGGGCCCGTACAGAAAGAGCGATGACCATTCTGTCCACCCAGCGCTTCCAGCACAAATTCCAATTACACCCGAGCTGCTAATTAAATTACAGTATCAGATTAAATTGGTCAATTCAATTCGTCTCAATTATGTTTGATTCGTCCCGTCAGATCGCATCTCGCTCGCCTCACGCGCGGCCCGTCTGTCTCGCCCTGTCGTTCGCTCTTGGTTGCAGTTAATGTAAACGTGTCGAGCTTATAAGTGAAGTGATGACGCCTTATAGAGTGGTGCGATTTCTTATGAGCTGTTTTTCTACGAGCTGAAAGTACCGACCAATAAAGTAAAGCTGCGTTCATTACAAGCAAGACCAAACACCCCTCACAGATAAACACACACAGCTGCCACTTAGTTGAGCCCCAGCTACAAGTCTTATTATTTATGCATGCTGTTCTCTGTTACAAGCTTGGCAACAAGTGTGTGTGTGTGCATGTAAGTGTGTGTGCATTTATAGGTATTCCCATATTTGTAAGCAAGAGTTTGAATACATTTATGTAAGTGTGCATCTGTGGTTGTGTATTTATGCAGGGTGCATGCATGTAAGATGTGTAGGATGTAACATGTGTGGGTGCATGGGTGCTTAATTTTGAATGAATTGAGGGGCATTTTTTTCAAGTGCAGCAGAAGGTGGGTTTCAAAACCTTGACAAAAGAACAAATCTTGAGAAATTATTAAATTATTTTAACCAAATAAATTGAAATCTTAAGAAAATATGTAAAACGTACCAGTGAATTGTTATGATCTATAACTACATAAATAATTATTTAAAAAAAATTAAATAAAAATAATTACAATATAAATCACTAATTTGACAAATTCGTCAAAATCCTGAGAAAATGTTTCACAATTGTAAAAAAAAAAAACAAATACAACAAGCTTAAGAAAAAAAATGGTAATTTTCACAAATTAGTCAAGACACAATAAACCACTATTTAGACAAAGTAGTCAAATAGTCTTGAGAATATTTGACTATTTCAATATTTTCCTCCGCTACCAGGCAGAAATTGGCTTCTATAACTGACAGTTTGCTTTTCAAGGAAATAAAATAACAAAAATGATGGATAAACTTATTTTGTAAGTTGGGCTCCCAGGTACTTACACTGGAACACTGGGGAACAAAAGTTATGTGTATATTAGTGGTGGCACATGCTCACTGCTCAGGTTTCTATGTATAGGTGTACACCGATCAGCCATAACATTAAAACTACAGACAGGTGAAGTCCTTATCATTGATTATCTGGTTACAATGGCAACCGTCAAGGGAATGAATCTACATATAAGGCAGCAAGTGTACAGTCAGTTCTTGAAGGTGATGTGTTGGAAGCAAAAGATGATTGGGTCAGCAAATCTCCAAAACATCAGCCAGGTCTTGTGGGGTGTTTTAGGTATGCACTGGTCAGTACCTACCAAAAGTGCTTCAAGGACAGACAACAAGTGAACCGGCCACAGGGTCATTGATGCCCAAGGTTCACTGATGCTCATGAAGGCCCCACCTCACAACTTACAGGATCTGCTGCTAACGTCTTGGTGCCAGATAGTCCTGTGAAGTCCATAATTTTGGGCAGGTAGTTTTAATGTTATGCCCGATCGGTTTTGCTGTAAGTGTGTGTATTTGTGCTTTCACAATATGTGTAAGAGAAAGACACATAGAGTAACAGAGAGAGGAAGGGGGGGGAGAGAAAGCACACTGTGCTCCCTCTGGCTTGGCTCCCTCCTCTTTACAGTCTGGCTCCCGAGCAAGCTTTCATCACACTGCTGGTGGCAAGCTGCAGCCGAGCACGCTGAGTGTGTTTATATATGTGTGTGTGTGTGTGTGTGTGTGCGTATTTCTCTCTCTTCGCACAGTCATCTTGTAACGCAGAATTTACATGAAGAGGACGTAGAAGAAACCGCCGCAAAGGAAATCCATTATCCATTTCACTGAATACACTGACAAACAAATCCGAATGTGCCAAACAACAGCGGACCACCAGCTTTTCCCAGCGCTCAGAGCGGGCTTCAAAGTCCTACTTGAAAACAGACTCCGTTCCAGACTAGAGCCCTCGGCTGTGCGCGACACGGAACGGCTCAGCTTTAGACAAAGGCTCATCACGGCCCTTTGACTGCAGTTGCATCGTCATGCCAACAAGCCATCATATCCTGATCAGACTGTTAATGATTCAGTCAAGGGGGCATGGTGTGTGTGTTATGTCATGGTCCAAAAATGATTCATCTTCACCAGGGCTGGGGTGTCCCATTCTCAGTGTGTGTGGGGGTCTTTGGGGGTCTTTAAATGGATAGTGTAGGGGCATATGTGCCAAATAAGCTATTACCTGTTAATTGTATGTGGGCTATAGCTTGATCAAATATCACATAATTAGTTACACTAGGGTTCTAGATAGTTCTAAAAAAAAAGTTGGGTTGGACTTGTTACAACAGAGCCATATATACGGAACCATTTTTAAATGGTAAAAAAAAAGATGCTTTAAAGAACCATCCACAAACAAATAACCATCACACACTGTCAAAAAGGGTTCTGTAGTAAAGAAACGGGTTCTGTAAAGAACCTTGACATTTTGAAGAACTGTTTAAATTCTTAAACGGTTCTCTGCTAGGTTGAATAATTCTTTAAAATCAAAGAACGCCTCTTGCAGACCTGAAAAAGGATTCTTCTACTGTTGTGGGTTAAAGAACCCTTAGCAGAACCATCTAAGCATGCAAGTGATTCTTCGAGTTGTCAAGAACCTTTGTCTTTACTACAGAACCCTTAAAGATCCCTCTATTTTGCGAGGCTAAGACTAATGCTCAGTTCTTTAAATAACTCCTTTTTTTTAAAAATAGTACTACATATGATATACAGCACCAAAAAGGGTTCCACTCTTATGGTTCTTGGTAGCTTTCCCATTCACTCCCCAATCCACACGGTCCATATGTGAAAAATAAAAATTAAGCTGAAACAATGACATTCACCGTTTAACCAATGCACATATATACCCACCCACTCACCCATAGCAAATTAGCCCCGCCCACTCCCATTTCCCAGCCTGCTGTTCTGAATGCCTCTTGAAGCATAACACCCAATCAGAAGCGAGCTCATTTACACAGATCAGTCTTAAAGGTGACACAATACCAAAAACAGTCTGCTTCCTTCAAAAGCATGAGGCAGGTGGATATGGTTGGATATGGGCCCCAACCCTTATTGGTAGGGGTGGACGTAGGGGCTACTGTACAAAGCAGTTAGACAGATAACGTAAAGGCTTAAAGGGACCCCTGTAGGCCTCAATAATGCACTGGAGTCCAAAAATATTAAAATATAGCATGCTGTCATAAAACAAGCAAAACACCACATGCTATTGAATGCAGAAGGGTGTAAACACCCCCTTATTTGAGGTGTACACTGTTTTAAGCCAGGATCCACTCTATCCAGCAGTGGACTGTTTCTATTGGCCAATCCTCCATCTGAGCTTAAGTTATCCAGCTAACACAGCCATCCTACTTCTGACCTCCTTCTGGACACCTACTGACCCCCCAGAACACATTAAACCACGTGCAAAAACAACACAGAATGCAGAGAAACAGGACAACAGTTCCAACAGGGCAGGATCTCGGATCTCGGATGTCTCAGTTAGCCTGATAACTTAAGCCCGAGAGGCGCGTTCCTATTGGCTGGTCCTGAATTTAGGAGCCAGGCGTTCTAGAGCTGAGTGAGGAAGCCCTCTGGAAAATCCAGCTGTGAAGCACGTGCATCAACATCCACACTACCTGCGTCCCGAGGCGTCTTCGCGAGACACGTTTCCCCGGCTCTCCAGAGAGAAAACAACAACAACACGAGCGCGCGGTGGTGGGTGGGTCGCGGGAAACACGTTTGGGTGTTTTTCGGTTTTTTTTTTCCAATTTCTTTCCCCAGTCTCGCGATAGCACGGAGACGGTGAGGAACAGCACGGTGTGAACGGGCGATTCCCACCAGCAGGAGAGGAGGGGAGCAGGCTGACTGCTGTAGATGGATGGATTGGAGGGGGGGGTACTGGGTGGGTGTGTGTGTGTGGGGGGGGGGGGGTGTATCTAAATAGCCTATTCTCTTAATTTTGAAATAAATAAATACATTTATTAGACATGTTTGTATGACTTTTATATGTATTATTTTACATTTATTCAACACTTAATATTCACGTTAACAGAAATACAGCACATTTGCATATTTATATTAAAACATTTGCATTACAGGTGGATTGACAAACAGTCCACGTGGTCAAAACCCACCTCAAACCCACCCCAGAAATAATTCTCAATTTGCTACTAAGCCTCTTACCCCCTCCTTCTTTTCTTGTTGTTTAACTGTCCTTTTTTCCCTCCCCTCAGTGTGTGTGTGTGTGTGTGTGTGTGTGTGTGTGTGTGTGTGTTATTGGATCACCTGCTACTTCTTCCTTTCTCCTCTCGTCCATTCTTTCCCTTTCATCATCAACGAAATACAGATTAGAGGGGAGATTGTTAAAAAAAAAAAAAAGAAGAAGCCCAAAGCCCCTTTAGCCCCTTTAGAGAGGCAGAAGCAGCTCATTCCAGACCCCTTTTGTGATGATATTGATGATGATGATGGCCAAGTGGACAGTTTGATTTTTGGTGGTGTGTGTTTGAGTGTGAGACAGAGAGAAAGTGTGTGTGTGCGCGTGCACTGAGCTTGTTATAAAGAATCAATATTATATCAAGGGGCCAAGTTTGGTGATAAAGGACTTTAGCCACTCCAGCTATTCATCATAAGGCTGTAGCAAGCAGATAGGTCAAAAGAAATTATATTGCACTAAAGAGAGTGTCTTCTTATCTCTCTATAGCAGGGGAGGTGGAGGACAAGCCGATCGATACAGTAGCCTGGGTATACTCCTTGCAATTATCAATAGCTGATTTTGTCTTTCCTGGGGCTGCATCTATTAATACCAGATAATAACAAGCCTTTTTTGGGGGGGTGGGGGGCGGGGGGGATGGGGGCATAACTTTGATAGGGGTGTAGAGAGGGGGGAGGGGAGAGAAAAGTTTGCACGCGATGACCTTGCTGTCCAGGAACGTGCATCGCACGTCTTGCAGACAGCAAAGTGTGATGCCTCGTGCATGCAGCTTGGTGCATGCTATTGGCTCCAACGCCTCGA